>NW_027138277.1:35000-42500 GCF_035084215.1 Heptranchias perlo
TATAATGTGTATATGTTTTCGAAAAGCATCCACCAGCAATCCATGGTGAGCCTCTCTCTGCTGGCAAGCTCCTCCTGCCTGAGCCCGACGCTGTCGAGGCTCAACACGATTTCAGACTGACAAAGAGTTCGAAAATTGCCGCCTGATGTAGCTTTAAATGCTGACAGGTGACTTCCGAGTGCTCTTGTAAAGGTCTCCGCTTTGAAATTGAGAGCCTTTTGCCAAGTGTCACTTTTTCAGGCACTCTTAAAGTGCACCTGGGCTGTCAGAGAAAGCTCTGAAAATCGTGTTCTCGAAAATCTCCGGGTACCCGACCAATCCCTAGGTGCCCGAATGACAAGTGTCAATTCGGCAGGACGGCCTCCCACCTCCGGCCGCAGATGCGTCACTAAATCCCCGCAACGGGGGCTTTCTCATTTCGGCATAGGGGCTTCCGCGGCCAACTCATTAACCTGTGCTCGGACTTTTTGTGCCACAAGTGCAAGGGACCGTTTGCCGGCAGCTACTCGCACCCCCCCGCCCAGGGGGGGAATCCTCTGACCGGAGATCCGAAACGCCGGCCGAATCCATCCCCGTCGGACTTCCGAAGGGGTTCCCTCGACCGACTGACTTCCGAACTCCTTTCTGGGCTTAAACGGGTGGAATTCGGACCCTCTCGCAAGGGAGCCGAAGCCCGCCAGCCCCGGGAGGCCTCGGGGCCGCCGTTTTCAAGCCCGACCAAAAAACCCGAAAAATGGGGAAAAATGGGAAAAATTCCCACTCCCAAAAGGCTTAAAAGTCGGTTGGGCGGCAGCCCGGGTCGGTCTCTGCAGACCTGGAGGCGCTGGACACAAGTCTGGTAAACAGGCTAAGTCTCGACATGCCACCTCTTACTATCCTGCAGGTACCCCGCCAATCCCCCCGGAACCGGCTGGCAATTGGCGAATCAGCGGGACGAATTTGAATTCGTGACCGACTTTCTGACACCGAATCGCCGCAAACGCGTTTCGATTTTTCGGCTTCGGTACCTCCCATCAGACTTTGACTGGCCATATCTCCGGACTCACGTGTCGCAGCCGGGACCTTCAGGCACCGTTCGACGCGTCTACCCCTGCCCCGTCGAATGGCGCCCCTCGCGGTGTGGTCCGATTTCCGCATTTTGGTCAGATTTGCCTCCAAAATTTTCAGATTGAGTTGACGAATGCCCCCTACGGGGTAACCTCTTGCCCTTTCGGACCTGGTCCCTGTGACTTAATTTCCGCCTTTTGCTCAATCGTTTCCCCATTTATAATTAATTTTAAAAATCGGGTTACTCAGTTCTGGTTTACCAGTTCCCTCTTCGGACTTAGTTTTTGGTTAATCATTTCCGGTTCACCAGTTCCCGTTTTGGACTTAGTCTCTGCGGGCCGTTTCTCATCTTTTGGTTCATCAGTTCCCCTCTTTTAATAATTTTTTGGCTGCTTTCGTTTGATCATTTCCCTGCCTTCTGGGTAACTTTTCCACCTTAGGACTTCATCGCCGCACATTGTTTTCGACTTCTGGTTGATCATTTCACCCCTTTTAATCATTTTTGTAACTTTTGGTTAACCATTTCACCCAGCTTCTGGTTAACCATTTCCCCTTTGGGACTTAGTCTGTGAGCATTCTTTTGGGATTCTGGTTAACCATTTGCCAATTTTTAAAAAATGTTGCCACTTTTGTTTAATGCTTTCTGGTCAACCTTTCCCTCTTTCAGACTTCACCGCGGCACATTGCTTCAGCCTCCTGGTTAATCATTTCACCCCTTTTAATCATTTTTGCAACTTTTGGTTAACCATTTCCCCCAGCTTCTGGTTAACCATTTCCCCTTTGGGACTTGGTCTCTGAGCATTCTTTTGGGATTCTGGTTAACCATTTGCCACTTTTTAAAAAATGTTGCCGCTTTTGTTTAATGCTTTCCCTGCTTTCTGGTCAACCTTTTCCCCTTTAGGACTTCACCGCGGCACATTGCTTTAGCCTCCTGGTTAATCATTTCACCCCTTTTAATCATTTTTGCAACTTTTGGTTAACCATTTCCCCCAGCTTCTGGTTAACCATTTCCCCTTTGGGACTTAGTCTCTGAGCATTCTTTTGGGATTCTGGTTAACCATTTGCCAATTATTTTAAAATGTTGCCACTTTTGTTTAATGCTTTCTGGTCAACCTTTCCCTCTTTCAGACTTCACCGCGGCACATTGCTTTAGCCTCCTGGTTAATCATTTCACCCCTTTTAATCATTTTTGCAACTTTTGGTTAACCATTTCCCCCAGCTTCTGGTTAACCATTTCCCCTTTGGGACTTAGTCTCTGAGCATTCTTTTGGGATTCTGGTTAATCATTTGCCACTTTTTTAAAAATGTTGCCGCTTTTGTTTAATGCTTTCCCTGCTTTGTGGTCAACCTTTTCCCCTTTAGGACTTCACCGCGGCACATTGCTTCAGCCTCCTGGTTAATCATTTCACCCCTTTTAATCATTTTTGCAACTTTTGGTTAACCATTTCCCCCTGCTTCTGGTTAACCATTTCCCCTTTGGGACTTAGTCTCTGAGCATTCTTTTGGGATTCTGGTTAATCATTTGCCAATTTTTAAAAAATGTTGCCGCTTTTGTTTAATGCTTTCCCTGCTTTGTGGTCAACCTTTTCCCCTTTAGGACTTCACCGCGGCACATTGCTTCAGCCTCCTGGTTAATCATTTCACCCCTTTTAATCATTTTTGCAACTTTTGGTTAACCATTTCCCCCAGCTTCTGGTTAACCATTTCCCCTTTGGGACTTAGTCTCTGAGCATTCTTTTGGGATTCTGGTTAACCATTTGCCACTTTTTAAAAAATGTTGCCGCTTTTGTTTAATCGTTTCCCTGCTTTCTGGTCAACCTTTTCCCCTTTCAGACTTCATCGCCGAGCATTGTTGTCGACTTCTGGTTAATCATTTTTCCCCTTTAAATCTTTTTTTGCCACTTTTGGTTAACCATTTCACCCAGCTTCTGGTTAACCATTTGCCCCATTATACTGAATTTTTCCGCTTTGGTTTAATCATTTCCCTGCTTTCTTGTCAACCTTTTACCCTTTAGGACTTCACCGCGGCACATTGCTTCAGCCTCCTGGTTAATCATTTCTCCCCTTTTAATCCTTTTTCCCACTTTTGGTTCACCAGTTCACCCAGCTTCTGGTTCACCATTTCCCCTTTGGGACTTAAGTCTCTGAGCATTCTTTTGGGATTCTGGTTAACCATTTGCCACTTTTTAAAAAATGTTGCCGCTTTTGTTTAATGCTTTCCCTGCTTTCTGGTCAACCTTTTCCCCTTTAGGACTTCACCGCGGCACATTGCTTTAGCCTCCTGGTTAATCATTTCACCCCTTTTAATCCTTTTTCCCACTTTGGGTTGGACAGTTCACCCAGCTACTGGTTAACCATTTCCCCTTTGGGACTTAAGTCTCTGAGCATTCTTTTGTGATTCTGGTTCACCATTTGTCCCTTTTTAAAAGATATTGCTGCTTTTGATTAAACCTTTCCCTGCTTTGCGGTCGACCTATTCCTCTTTCAGACTTCATCGCCGCACCTTGTTTTCGACATCTGGTTCAACATTTCTCCCCTTTTAATCCTTTTTCCCACTTTTGGTTAAGCAGTTCACCCAGCTTCTGGTTCACCATTTGCCCCTTTTTACTGAATTTTTCTGCTTTTGTTTAATCATTTCCCTGCTTTGCGGTCGACCTATTCCTCTTTCAGACTTCATCGCCGCGCATTGTTTTCGACATCTGGTTAAACATTTCTCCCCTTTTAATCCTTTTTCCCACTTTTGGTTAAGCAGTTCACCCAACTTCTGGTTAACCATTTGCCCCTTCTTACTGAATTTTTCCGCTTTTGTTTAATCATTTCCCTGCTTTATGGTCAACCTTTTCCCCTTTAGGACTTCGCCGCCGCACTTTGCTTTCGCCTTCTGGTTAATCATTTCACAACATTTTAATCCTTTTTCCCACTTTTGGTTAAACAGTTCACCCAGCTTCTGGTTAACCATTTGCCCCTTTGGGACTTAAGTCTCTGAGCATTCTTTTGGGATTCTGGTTCACCATTTGTCCCTTTTTAAAAGATATTGCTGCTTCTGTTTAATCCTTTCCCTGCTTTGCGGTCAACCTTTTCCTCTTTCAGACTTCATCGCCGCGCATTGTTTTCGACATCTGGTTCAACATTTCTCCCCTTTTAATCCTCTTTCCCACTTTTGGTTAAGCAGTTCACCCAACTTCTGGTTCACCACTTGCCCCTTTTTACTGAATTTTTCTGCTTTTGTTTAATCATTTCCCTGCTTTCCGGTCAACCTTTCCCTCTTTCAGACTTAATCGCCGCACATTGTTGTCGACTTCTGGTTGATCAGTTCACCCCTTTTTTATCCTTTTTCCCACTTTGGGTTAAGCAGTTCACCCAGCTACTGGTTAACCATTTCCCCTTTGGGACTTAAGTCTCTGAGCATTCTTTTGGGATTCTGGTAAACCATTTGTCCCTTTTTAAAAAATGCTGCTGCTTTTGTTTAATGCTTGCCCTGCTTTGCGGTCGATCATTTCACCCCTTTTAATCCATTTTTGCCACTTTGGGTTAAACAGTTCACACAACTTCTGGTTCACCATTTCACATTTTGGAACTTTTATTCCCACCATTACTTTGGGCTTCTGGTTCATCATTTCACGCTGTTTTACAAATCTTTGCCGCTTCACTTTTAATCCACAAACCGGGGCTCGCTTTCGGGTGTTGGGGGGGGGGGGGGGGTAGCGGGTTTGGGCCGGGCACTCCACATCCCGGTGTGCGACCGGGTTCGTTCTGGTACCGCTCGGTGCCCCTCGTCCTGCTCTTGCCGCGGAAGCAAACCAGACGACCGTCGGTCTCACGCCCGAGGGGAGAGGAGGCGGAAAGCGGTTTGCAGCCTTTCGCTGTACCTCCGGCGGGCAGCGCCGCACCTCCGAGTGCTCGGTACCGTTCGCTGCGCCTCGTCCGGCCGCACGCAGCGAGCCAAACCCGGAGGAAAATCGGCCTGTGCCTTCTCGAGATATGGGCCTCCGGGTGGGACGGACAAACCGGGGCCCCGAGCTCGCTTTCGGCGGCCCGGCACTCGACTTCCCGGTGTCCGAACGTGATCCTTCCGGTACCCTTCGGTGCCCCTTGCCCGACTCCAGCTCCCGTGCTGAAGCGGAGTCGGTCGGCCTGACGGCCGCCGAGTTAGCCAGCGGAAAGCGGTGCGCAGCCTTTCGCTTGCAGCTCCGGCGGGCAGCGCCGCACCTCCGGCTGCTCAGTGCCGTCCGCTGCTCCCCTTCCGGCTGCACGCAGCGAACCATACCCGGAGGAAATCGGCCTCGGCCTTCCGGAGATATGGGCCTGCGAGTGGGACCAATAAATCGGTGCACATTTCCGGCTCGGTTTCCGGCCTCGGCACTATCAGTTCACGCCGTCCGACCGACGTCGTTCTGGCACGGTTCCGTTGCTCCTTGATCCGGTCCAGCCACGGTAATCAGCCGAAGATGGTGGGGGGGGGACACATTGCCCGCCGAGTTAGCCGGAGGAAATCGGCCTCGGACTTCCTCAGATATCAGCCTCCGGGTGGGACAGACAAACCGGGGACCCGAGCACGCTTTCGGCGGCCCGCTGGTCGACTTCCCGGTGTGCGACCGGGTTCGTTCCGGTACCGTTCGCTGCCCCTCGTCCCTGCTCTAGCACGCGGAGACAAACCCGACGACCGTCGGTCTCACGCCCGCGGAGGGAGGTGGCGGAAAGTGGTTTGCAGCCTTTCGCTGTACCTCCGGCGGGCAGCGCCGACCTCCGAGTGCTCGGTACCGTCCGCTGCGCCTGGTCCTGCCGCACACAACGAGCCATACCCGGTGGAAATCGGCCTGTGCCTTCCAGAGATATGGGCCTCCGGTGGGACGGACAAACCGGGGCCCCGTGCTCGCTTTCGGCGGCCCGCTAGTCGACTTCCCCGGTGTGCGACCGGGTCCTTCCGGTACCGTTCGCTGCCCCTCGTCCTGCTCTAGCCGCGGAAACAAACCCGACGACCGTCGGTCTCACGCCCGCGGAGGGAGGCGGCGGAAAGTGGTTTGCAGCCTTTCGCTGTACCTCCGGCGGGCAGCGCCCGACCTCCGAGTGCTCGGTACCGTCCGCTGCGCCTGGTCCGGCCGCACGCAACGAGCCATACCCGGAGGAAATCGGCCTGTGCCTTCCGGAGATATGGGCACTCCGGGTGGGACGGACAAACCGGGGCCCCGAGCGGTGGCACCCTGCTCGCTTTCGGCGGCCCGGCACTCGACTTCCCGGTGTGCGAACGTCATCGTTCCGGTACCCTTCGGTGCCCCTTGCCCCACTCTAGCTCCGGTGCTAAAGCGGAGTCGGTCGGTCTCACGGACGCCGAGTTAGCAGGCGGAAAGGGGTGCGCAGCCTTTCGCTGTCCACTCCGGCGGGCAGCACCGCACCTCCGAGTGCTCGGTACCGAACGCTGCGCCTCCTCCTGCCGCACGCAACGAGCCATACCCGGAGGAAATCGGCCTCGGCGTTCCGGAGTTATCCGCCTCCGAGTGGGCCTGACCAAGCGGGGTGAACTGGAAATCATTAACCAACGTACTTCCATGTTTTCACCCGCAGAGGGCAGCACTCTCTTCTCCGTTTTAAACTGGGCCGACCCGGCTCCGTTTCGAGACCCGGCACTCGACTTCCCGGTGTGCGACCGGGTTCGTTCCGGTACCGTTCGCTGCCCCTCGTCCTGCTCTAGCCGCGGAACTAAACCCGACGACCGTCGGTCTCACGCCCGCGGAGGGAGGCGGCGGAAAGTGGTTTGCAGCCTTTCGCTGTACCTCCGGCGGGCAGCGCCCGACCTCCGAGTGCTCGGTACCGTCCGCTGCGCCTGGTCCGGCCGCACACAACGAGCCATACCCGGAGGAAATCGGCCTGTGCCTTCCGGAGATATGGGCCTCCGGGTGGGACGGACAAACCGGGGCCCCGAGCGGTGGCACCCTGCTCGCTTTCGGCGGCCCGGCACTCGACTTCCCGGTGTGCGAACGTCATCGTTCCGGTACCCTTCGGTGCCCCTTGCCCCACTCTAGCTCCGGTGCTAAAGCGGAGTCGGTCGGTCTCACGGACGCCGAGTTAGCAGGCGGAAAGGGGTGCGCAGCCTTTCGCTGTCACTCCGGCGGGCAGCACCGCACCTCCGAGTGCTCGGTACCGAACGCTGCGCCTCCTCCTGCCGCACGCAACGAGCCATACCCGGAGGAAATCGGCCTCGGCGTTCCGGAGTTATCCGCCTCCGAGTGGGCCTGACCAAGCGGGGTGAACTGGAAATCATTAACCAACGTACTTCCATGTTTTCACCCGCAGAGGGCAGCACTCTCTTCTCCGTTTTAAACTGGGCCGACCCGGCTCCGTTTCGAGACCCGGCACTCGACTTCCCGGTGTGCGACCGGGTTCGTTCCGGTACCGTTCGCTGCCCCTCGTCCTGCTCTAGCCGCGGAACTAAACCCGACGACCGTCGGTCTCACG
>NW_027138277.1:55000-61822 GCF_035084215.1 Heptranchias perlo
TTCGAAAATTGCCGCCTGATGTAGCTTTAAATGCTGACAGGTGACTTCCGAGTGCTCTTGTAAAGGTCTCCGCTTGGAAATTGAGAGCCTTTTGCCAAGTGTCACTTTTTCAGGCACTCTTAAAGTGCACCTGGGCTGTCAGAGAAAGCTCTGAAAATCGTGTTCTCGAAAATCTCCGGGTACCCGACCAATCCCTAGGTGCCCGAATGACAAGTGTCAATTCGCAGGACGGCCTCCCACCTCCGGCCGCAGATGCGTCACTAAATCCCCGCAACGGGGGCTTTCTCATTTCGGCATAGGGGCTTCCGCGGCCAACTCATTAAACCTGTGCTCGGACTTTTTGTGCCACAAGTGCAAGGGACCGTTTGCCGGCAGCTACTCGCACCCCCCCGCCCAGGGGGGGAATCCTCTGACCGGAGATCCGAAACGCCGGCCGAATCCATCCCGTCGGACTTCCGAAGGGGTTCCCTCGACCGACTGACTTCCGAACTCCTTTCTGGGCTTAAACGGGTGGAATTCGGACCCTCTCGCAAGGGAGCCGAAGCCCGCCAGCCCCGGGAGGCCTCGGGGCCGCCGTTTCAAGCCCGACCAAAAAACCCGAAAAATGGGGAAAAATGGGAAAAATTCCCACTCCCAAAAGGCTTAAAAGTCGGTTGGGCGGCAGCCCGGGTCGGTCTCTGCAGACCTGGAGGCGCTAGACACAAGTCTGGTAAACAGGCTAAGTCTCGACATGCCACCTCTTACTATCCTGCAGGTACCCCGCCAATCCCCCCGGAACCGGCTGGCAATTGGCGAATCAGCGGGACTAATTTGAATTCGTGACCGACTCTCTGACACCGAATCGCCGCAAACGCGTTTCGATTTTTCGGCTTCGGTACCTCCCATCAGACTTTGACTGGCCATATCTCCGGACTCACGTGTCGCAGCCGGGACCTTCAGGTACCGTTCGACGCGTCTACCCCTGCCCCGTCGAATGGCGCCCCTCGCGGTGTGGTCCGATTTCCGCATTTGGTCAGATTTGCCTTCAAAATTTTCAGATTGAGTTGACGAATGCCCCCTACGGGGTAACCTCTTGCCCTTTCGGACCTGGTCCCTGTGACTTAATTTCCGCCTTTTGCTCAATCGTTTCCCATTTATAATTAATTTTAAAAATCGGGTTACTCAGTTCTGGTTTACCAGTTCCCTCTTCGGACTTAGTTTTTGGTTAATCATTTCCGGTTCACCAGTTCCCGTTTTGGACTTAGTCTCTGCGGGCCGTTTCTCACCTTTTGGTTCATCAGTTCCCTCTTTAATAATTTTTTGGCTGCTTTCGTTTGATCATTTCCCTGCCTTCTGGGTAACTTTTCCCCCTTAGGACTTCATCGCCGCACCATAATTTTCGACTTCTGGTTGATCATTTCACCCCTTTTAATCATTTTTGCAACTTTTGGTTAACCATTTCCCCAGCTTCTGGTTAACCATTTCCCCTTTGGGACTTAGTCTCTGAGCATTCTTTTGGATTCTGGTTAACCATTTGCCAATTTTTAAAAAATGTTGCCACTTTTGTTTAATGCTTTCCGGTCAACCTTTGCTCTTTCAGACTTCACCGCGGCACATTGCTTCAGCCTCCTGGTTAATCATTTCACCCCTTTTAATCATTTTTGCAACTTTTGGTTAACCATTTCCCCCAGCTTCTGGTTAACCATTTCCCCTTTGGGACTTAGTCTCTGAGCATTCTTTTGGGATTCTGGTTAATCATTTGCCAATTTTTAAAAAATGTTGCCGCTTTTGTTAATGCTTTCTGGTCAACCTTTCCCTCTTTCAGACTTCACCGCGGCACATTGCTTTAGCCTCCTGGTTAATCATTTCACCCCTTTTAATCATTTTTGCAACTTTTGGTTAACCATTTCCCCAGCTTCTGGTTAACCATTTCCCCTTTGGGACTTAGTCTCTGAGCATTCTTTTGGGATTCTGGTTAATCATTTGCCATTTTTAAAAAATGTTGCCGCTTTTGTTTAATGCTTTCTGGTCAACCTTTCCAATTTCAGACTTCACCGCGGCACATTGCTTTAGCCTCCTGATTAATCATTTCACCCCCTTTTAATCATTTTTGCAACTTTTGGTTAACCATTTCCCCCAGCTTCTGGTTAACCATTTCCCTTTGGGACTCGGTCTCTGAGCATTCTTTTGGATTCTGGTTAATCATTTGCCAATTTTTAAAAAATGTTGCCGCTTTTGTTTAATGCTTTCTGGTCAACCTTTCCTCTTTCAGACTTCACCGCGGCACATTGCTTAGCCTCCTGGTTAATCATTTCACCCCTTTTAATCATTTTTGCAACTTTTGGTTAACCATTTCCCCAGCTTCTGTTAACCATTTCCCTTTGGGACTTAGTCTCTGAGCATTCTTTTGGGATTCTGGTTAACCATTTGCCAATTTTTTTAAAATGTTGCCACTTTTGTTTAATGCTTTCTGGTCAACCTTTCCCTCTTTCAGACTTCACCGCGGCACATTGCTTCAGCCTCCTGGTTAATCATTTCACCCCTTTTAATCATTTTTGCAACTTTTGGTTAACCATTTCCCCCAGCTTCTGGTTAACCATTTCCCTTTGGGACTTAGTCTCTGAGCATTCTTTTGGGATTCTGGTTAATCATTTGCCACTTTTTTAAAAATGTTGCCGCTTTTGTTTAATGCTTTCCCTGCTTTGTGGTCAAACTTTTCCCCTTTAGGACTTCATCGCCGCACATTATTTTCGACTTCTGGTTAATCATTTCACCCCTTTTAATCATTTTTGCAACTTTTGGTTAACCATTTCCCCCAGCTTCTGGTTAACCATTTCCCCTTTGGGACTTAGTCTCTGAGCATTCTTTTGGATTCTGGTTAATCATTTGCCAATTTTTAAAAAATGTTGCCGCTTTTGTTTAATGCTTTCTGGTCAACCTTTCCTCTTTCAGACTCACCGCGGCACATTGCTTTAGCCTCCTGGTTAATCATTTCACCCCTTTTAATCATTTTTGCAACTTTTGGTTAACCATTTCCCCCAGCTTCTGGTTAACCATTTCCCCTTTGGGACTTAGTCTCTGAGCATTCTTTTGGGATTCTGGTTAACCATTTGCCAATTTTTTTAAAATGTTGCCACTTTTGTTTAATGCTTTCTGGTCAACCTTTCCCTCTTTCAGACTTCACCGCGGCACATTGCTTCAGCCTCCTGGTTAATCATTTCACCCCTTTTAATCATTTTTGCAACTTTTGGTTAACCATTTCCCCCAGCTTCTGGTTAACCATTTCCCCTTTGGGACTTAGTCTCTGAGCATTCTTTGGGATTCTGGTTAATCATTTGCCACTTTTTTAAAATGTTGCCGCTTTGTTTAATGCTTTCCCTGCTTTGTGGTCAAACTTTTCCCCTTTAGGACTTCATCGCCGCACATTATTTTCGACTTCTGGTTAATCATTTCACCCCTTTTAATCATTTTTGCCAACTTTTGGTTAACCATTTCCCCCAGCTTCTGGTTAACCATTTCCCCTATGGACTTAGTCCTCTGAGCATTCTTTTGAGGATTCTGGTTAATCATTTGCCAATTTTTAAAAAATGTTGCCGCTTTTGTTTAATTGCTTTCTGGTCACCTTTCCCTCTTTCAGACTTCACCGCGGCACATTGCTTTAGCCTCCTGGTTAATCATTTCACCCCTTTTAATCATTTTTGCAACTTTTGGTTAACCATTTCCCCCAGCTTCTGGTTAACCATTTCCCCTTTGGGACTTAGTCTCTGAGCATTCTTTTGGATTCTGGTTAATCATTTGCCACTTTTTAAAAAATGTTGCCGCTTTTGTTTAATCGTTTCCCTGCTATGTGGTCAACCTTTTCCCCTTTCAGACTTCATCGCCGCGCATTGTTGTCGACTTCTGGTTAATCATTTTTCCCCTTTAAATCTTTTTTTGCCACTTTCGGTTAACCATTTCACCCAGCTTCTGGTTAACCATTTGCCCCATTATACTGAATTTTTCCGCTTTGGTTTAATCATTTCCCTGCTTTCTTGTCAACCTTTTCCCCTTTTGGACTTCGCCGCCGCACTTTGCTTTTGCCTTCTGGTTAAACATTTCTCCCCTTTTAATCCTTTTTCCCACTTTTGGTTCACCAGTTCACCCAGCTTCTGGTTAACCATTTCCCCTTTGGGACTTAAGTCTCTGAGCATTCTTTTGGGATTCTGGTTAACCATTTGCCACTTTTTAAAAATGTTGCCGCTTTTGTTTAATGCTTTCCCTGCTTTCTGGTCAACTTTTTCCCCTTACGACTTCGCCGCCGCACTTTGCTTTCGCCTTCTGGTTAATCATTTCACCCCTTTTAATCCTTTTTCCCACTTTGGGGTTAGACAGTTCACCAGCTACTGGTTAACCATTTGCCCCTTTGGGACTTAAGTCTCTGAGCATTATTTTGGGATTCTGGTTCACCCATTTGTCCCTTTTTTAAAAATGTTGCTGCTTTTGTTTAATGCTTTCCCTGCTTTGCGGTCCACCTTTCCCTCTTTCCGACTTCATCGCCGCACCTTGTTTACGACATCTGTGTAAACATTTCTCCCCTTTAATCCTTTTTCCCACTTTGGGTTAAGCAGTTCACCCTGCTTCTGTTTAACCATTTGCCCCTTTTTTACTGAATTTTTCCGCTTTGGTTTAATCATTTCCCTGCTTTCTTGTCAAACTTTTCCCCTTTTGGACTTCGCCGCCGCACTTTGCTTTCACCTTCTGGTTAAACATTTCTCCCTTTTAATCCTTTTTCCCACTTTTGTTAAACAGTTCACCCAGCTCTGGTTAACCATTTGCCCCTTTGGGACTTAAGTCTCTGAGCATTCTTTTGTGATTCTGGTTCACCATTTGTCCCTTTTTAAAAGATATTGCTGCTTCTGTTTAATCCTTTCCCTGCTTTGCGGTCAACCTTTTCCTCTTTCAGACTTCATCGCCGCGCATTGTTTTCGACATCTGGTTCAACATTTCTCCCCTTTTAATCCTCTTTCCCACTTTTGGTTAAGCAGTTCACCCAACTTCTGGTTAACCATTTGCCCCTTTTTACTGAATTTTTCTGCTTTTGTTTAATCATTTCCCTGCTTTCTGGTCAACCTTTTCCCCTTTAGGACTTCGCCGCCGCACTTTGCTTTCGCCTTCTGGTTAATCATTTCACAACATTTTAATCCTTTTTCCCACTTTTGGTTAAACAGTTCACCCAGCTTCTGGTTAACCATTTGCCCTTTGGGACTTAAGTCTCTGAGCATTCTTTTGGGATTCTGGTTCACCATTTGTCCCTTTTTAAAAGATATTGCTGCTTCTGTTTAATCCTTTCCCTGCTTTGCGGTCAACCTTTTCCTCTTTCAGACTTCATCGCCGCGCATTGTTTTCGACATCTGGTTCAACATTTCTCCCCTTTTAATCCTCTTTCCCGCTTTTGGTTAAGCAGTTCACCCTGCTTCTGGTTAACCATTTGCCCCTTTTTACTGAATTTTTCCGCTTTGGTTTAATCATTTCCCTGCTTTCTTGTCAAACTTTTCCCCTTTTGGACTTCGCCGCCGCACTTTGCTTTCGCCTTCTGGTTAATCATTTCACAACATTTTAATCCTTTTTCCCACTTTTGGTTAAACAGTTCACCCAGCTTCTGGTTAACCATTTGCCCCTTTGGGACTTAAGTCTCTGAGCATTCTTTTGTGATTTCGGTTCACCATTTGTCCCTTTTTAAAAGATATTGCTGCTTTTGTTAATCCTTTCCCTGCTTTGCGGTCAACCTTTTCCTCTTTCAGACTTCATCGCCGCGCATTGTTTTCGACATCTGGTTCAACATTTCTCCCCTTTTAATCCTCTTTCCCACTTTTGGTAAGCAGTTCACCCAACTTCTGGTTAACCATTTGCCCCTTTTTACTGAATTTTTCTGCTTTTGTTTAATCATTTCCCTGCTTATGGTCCAACCTTTTCCCCTTTAGGACTTCGACGCGGCACATTGCTTTCGCCTTCTGGTTAATCATTTCACCCCTTTTAATCCTTTTTCCCACTTTTGGTTAAACAGTTCACCCAGCTTCTGGTTAACCATTTGCCCTTTGGTACTTAAGTCTCTGAGCATTCTTTTGGGATTCTGGTAAACCATTTGTCCCTTTTTTTAAAATGCTGCTGCTTTTGTTTAATGCTTTCCCTGCTTTGCGGTCAACCTTTTCCTCTTTCAGACTTCATCGCCGCGCATTGTTTTCGACATCTGGTTCAACATTTCTCCCCTTTTAATCCTCTTTCCCACTTTTGGTTAAGCAGTTCACCCAACTTCTGGTTCACCACTTGCCCCTTTTTACTGAATTTTTTCTGCTTTTGTTTAATCATTTCCCTGCTTTCTGGTCAACCTTTTCCCTTTAGGACTTCGACGCGGCACATTGCTTTCGCCTTCTGGTTCATCATTTCACCCCTTTTAATCCTCTTTCCCACTTTTGGTTAAGCAGTTCACCCAACTTCTGGTTCACCACTTGCCCCTTTTTACTGAATTTTTCTGCTTTTGTTTAATCATTTCCCTGCATTCCGGTCAACCTTTCCCTCTTTCAGACTTAATCGCCGCACATGGTTGTCGACTTCTGGTTGATCAGTTCACCCCTTTTTTATCCTTTTTCCCACTTTGGGTTAAGCAGTTCACCCAGCTTCTGGTTAACCAATTTGCCCCTTTGGGACTTAAGTCTCTGAGCATCTTTTGGGATTCTGGTAAACCATTTGTCCCTTTTTTAAAAATGCTGCTGCTTTTGTTTAATGCTTGCCCTGCTTTGCGGTCGATCATTTCACCCCTTTTAATCCATTTTTGCCACTTTGGGTTAAACAGTTCACACAACTTCA
>NW_027138278.1:0-57500 GCF_035084215.1 Heptranchias perlo
GGGGATATTTACTCCCCACAGTCCCTGGTCCCGGGGATATTTACTCCCCACAGTCCCTGGTCCCGGGGATATTTACTCCCCACAGTCCCTGGTCCCGGGGATATTTACTCCCCACAGTCCCTGGTCCCGGGGATATTTACTCCCCACAGTCCCTGGTCCCGGGGATATTTACTCCCCACAGTCCCTGGTCCCGGGGATATTTACTCCCCACAGTCCCTGGTCCCGGGGATATTTACTCCCCACAGTCCCTGGTCCCGGGGATATTTAATCCCCACAGTCCCTGGTCCCGGGGATATTTACTCCCCACAGTCCCTGGTCCCGGGGATATTTACTCCCCACAGGCCCTGGTCCCGGGGATATTTACTCCCCACAGTCCCTGGTCCCGGGGATATTTACTCCCCACAGTCCCTGGTCCCGGGGATATTTACTCCCCACAGTCCCTGGTCCCGGGGATATTTAATCCCCACAGTCCCTGGTCCCGGGGATATTTACTCCCCACAGTCCCTGGTCCCGGGGATATTTACTCCCCACAGTCCCTGGTCCCGGGGATATTTACTCCCCACAGTCCCTGGTCCCGGGGATATTTACTCCCCACAGTCCCTGGTCCCGGGGATATTTACTCCCCACAGGCCCTGGTCCCGGGGATATTTACTCCCCACAGTCCCTGGTCCCGGGGATATTTACTCCCCACAGTCCCTGGTCCCGGGGATATTTACTCCCCACAGTCCCTGGTCCCGGGGATATTTACTCTCCACAGTCCCTGGTCCCGGGGATATTTAATCCCCACAGTCCCTGGTCCCGGGGATATTTACTCCCCACAGTCCCTGGTCCCGGGGATATTTACTCCCCACAGTCCCTGGTCCCGGGGATATTTACTCCCCACAGTCCCTGGTCCCGGGGATATTTACTCCCCACAGTCCCTGGTCCCGGGGATATTTACTCCCCACAGTCCCTGGTCCCGGGGATATTTACTCCCCACAGTCCCTGGTCCCGGGGATATTTACTCCCCACAGTCCCTGGTCCCGGGGATATTTACTCCCCACAGTCCCTGGTCCCGGGGATATTTACTCCCCACAGGCCCTGGTCCCGGGGATATTTACTCCCCACAGTCCCTGGTCCCGGGGATATTTACTCCCCACAGTCCCTGGTCCCGGGGATATTTACTCCCCACAGTCCCTGGTCCCGGGGATATTTACTCCCCACAGGCCCTGGTCCCGGGGATATTTACTCCCCACAGTCCCTGGTCCCGGGGATATTTACTCCCCACAGTCCCTGGTCCCGGGGATATTTAATCCCCACAGTCCCTGGTCCCGGGGATATTTAATCCCCACAGTCCCTGGTCCCGGGGATATTTACTCCCCACAGTCCCTGGTCCCGGGGATATTTACTCCCCACAGTCCCTGGTCCCGGGGATATTTACTCCCCACAGTCCCTGGTCCCGGGGATATTTACTCCCCACAGTCCCTGGTCCCGGGGATATTTAATCCCCACAGTCCCTGGTCCCGGGGATATTTAATCCCCACAGTCCCTGGTCCCGGGGATATTTACTCCCCACAGTCCCTGGTCCCGGGGATATTTACTCCCCACAGTCCCTGGTCCCGGGGATATTTACTCCCCACAGTCCCTGGTCCCGGGGATATTTAATCCCCACAGGCCCTGGTCCCGGGGATATTTACACCCCACAGTCCCTGGTCCCGGGGATATTTAATCCCCACAGTCCCTGGTCCCGGGGATATTTACTCCCCACAGTCCCTGGTCCCGGGGATATTTACTCCCCACAGTCCCTGGTCCCGGGGATATTTACTCCCCACAGGCCCTGGTCCCGGGGATATTTAATCCCCACAGTCCCTGGTCCCGGGGATATTTACTCCCCACAGTCCCTGGTCCCGGGGATATTTACTCCCCACAGTCCCTGGTCCCGGGGATATTTACTCCCCACAGTCCCTGGTCCCGGGGATATTTACTCCCCACAGTCCCTGGTCCCGGGGATATTTACTCCCCACAGTCCCTGGTGCCGGGGATATTTACTCCCCACAGTCCCTGGTCCCGGGGATATTTACTCCCCACAGTCCCTGGTCCCGGGGATATTTACTCCCCACAGTCCCTGGTCCCGGGGATATTTACTCCCCACAGTCCCTGGTCCCGGGGATATTTACTCCCCACAGTCCCTGGTCCCGGGGATATTTACTCCCCTCAGGCCCTGGTGCCGGGGATATTTACTCCCAACAGGCCCACACAATCTCAAATAAAAATAAACCATGTCCAGGACTCACCGAGTCACAGAATCCAGCCTGGATGTGCAGGGAGCAGTTATTGGGACAGAGCTCCGACCCACAGTCAGGCCCAGTCTGGCCAGGTTTACACACACAGTACCCTCTCTGACACAGCTGGCTGGCACTGCAGGTGGGCAGGCAGTTGTTGACCGTGTAGATGGCATTGAAACCCTCCATGGGCAGACCCACTGCCTGCGAGATATTTGCTTCAAAGTAAACGGTGAGGACACCTGCCATAAATCAAGAGAGTTAATGTGGCAGAGACACCCTCACAACGGTGATCGATCTGATACCGAGCACTCTCCCCGTTACAGACTCTCTGATACCGAGCACTCTCCCCGTTACAGACTCTGATACCGAGCACTCTCTCCGTTACAGACTCTCTGATACCGAGCACTCTCTCCGTTACAGACTCTCTGATACCGAGCACTCTCTCCATTACGGACTCTCTGATACCGAGCACTCTCTCCATTACGGACTCTCCGATACCGAGCACTCTCTCCGTTACAGACTCTCCGATACCGAGCACTCTCTCCGTTACAGACTCTCCGATACCGAGCACTCTCCCCGTTACAGACTCTCCGATACCGAGCACTCTCTCCGTTACGGACTCTCTGATACCGAGCACTCTCTCCGTTACAGACTCTCTGATACCGAGCACTCTCTCCGTTACGGACTCTCTGATACCGAGCACTCTCTCCGTTACGGACTCTCTGATACCGAGCACTCTCTCCATTACGGACTCTCTGATACCGAGCACTCTCTCCTTTACGGACTCTCAGATACCGAGCACTCTCTCCGTTACAGACTCTCTGATACCGAGCACTCTCTCCGTTACAGACTCTCCGATACCGAGCACTCTCCCCGTTACAGACTCTCCGATACCGAGCACTCTCTCCGTTACGGACTCTCTGATACCGAGCACTCTCTCCGTTACAGACTCTCCGATACCGAGCACTCTCTCCGTTACAGACCCTCTAATACCGAGCACTCTCTCCGTTACAGACTCTCTGATACCGAGCACTCTCTCCGTTACAGACTCTCCGATACCGAGCACTCTCCCCGTTACAGACTCTCCGATACCGAGCACTCTCTCCGTTACGGACTCTCTGATACCGAGCACTCTCTCCGTTACGGACTCTCCGATACCGAGCACTCTCTCCGTTACAGACTCTCCGATACCGAGCACTCTCCCCGTTACAGACTCTCCGATACCGAGCACTCTCTCCGTTACGGACTCTCTGATACCGAGCACTCTCTCCGTTACAGACTCTCTGATACCGTGCACTCTCCCCGTTACAGACTCTCTGATACCGAGCACTCTCTCCTTTACAGACTCTCTGATACCGAGCACTCTCCCCGTTACAGACTCTCTGATACCGAGCACTCTCTCCGTTACAGACTCTCTGATACCGAGCACTCTCTCCGTTACAGACTCTCCGATACCGAGCACTCTCTCTGTTACAGACTCTCTGATACCGAGCACTCTCTCCGTTACAGACTCTCTGATACCGAGCACTCTCTCCTTTACAGACTCTCTGATACCGAGCACTCTCCCCATTACAGAATCTCTGATATCGTGCACTCTCTCCGTTACAGACCCTCTAATACCGAGCACTCTCTCCGTTACAGACCCTCTAATACCGAGCACTCTCCCCGTTACAGACTCTCTGATACCATGCCCTCTCCCCGTTACAGAATCTCTGATACCGTGCACTCTCCCCATTACGGATTCTCTGATACCGAGCACTTTCTCCATTACGGACTCTCCGATACCGAGCACTCTCTCCGTTACGGACTCTGATACCGAGCACTCTCTCCGTTACAGACTCTCTGATACCGAGCACTCTCCCCGTTACAGACTCTCTGATACCGTGCACTCTCCCCGTTACGGACTCTCCGATACCGAGCACTCTCTCCGTTACAGACTCTCTGATACCGAGCACTCTCTCCGTTACGGACTCTGATACTGAGCACTCTCTCCGTTACGGACTCTCCGATACCGAGCACTCTCCCCGTTACAGACTCTCCGATACCGAGCACTCTCCCCGTTACAGACTCTCTGATACCGAGCACTCTCCCCGTTACGATCTCTGATACCGAGCACTCTCCCCGTTACGGACTCTCCGATACCGAGCACTCTCTCCGTTACGGACTCTCCGATACCGAGCACTCTCTCCGTTACAGACTCTCTGATACCGAGCACTCTCTCCGTTACGGACTCTCTGATACCGAGCACTCTCTCCGTTATGGACTCTCCGATACCGAGCACTCTCCCCGTTACAGACTCTCTGATACCGAGCACTCTCCCCGTTACGGACTCTCTGATACCGAGCACTCTCTCCGTTACGGACTCTGATACTGAGCACTCTCTCCGTTACGGACTCTCCGATACCGAGCACTCTCCCCGTTACAGACTCTCCGATACCGAGCACTCTCCCCGTTACAGACTCTCTGATACCGAGCACTCTCCCCGTTACGATCTCTGATACCGAGCACTCTCCCCGTTACGGACTCTCCGATACCGAGCACTCTCTCCGTTACGGACTCTCCGATACCGAGCACTCTCTCCGTTACAGACTCTCTGATACCGAGCACTCTCTCCGTTACGGACTCTCTGATACCGAGCACTCTCTCCGTTATGGACTCTCCGATACCGAGCACTCTCCCCGTTACAGACTCTCTGATACCGAGCACTCTCCCCGTTACGGACTCTCTGATACCGAGCACTCCGTTACAGACTCTCTGATACCGAGCACTCTCTCCGTTACGGACTCTGATACCGAGCACTCTCTCCGTTACAGACTCTGATACCGAGCACTCCGTTACAGACTCTCTGATACCGAGCACTCTGTCCGTTACGGACTCTCTGACACCGAGCACTCTCTCTGTTACAGACTCTCTGATACCGAGCACTCTCTCCGTTACGGACTCTCTGACACCGAGCACTCCGTTACAGACTCTCTGATACCGAGCACTCTGTCCGTTACGGACTCTCTGACACCGAGCACTCTCTCTGTTACAGACTCTCTGATACCGAGCACTCTCCCCGTTACAGACTCTCTGACACCGAGCACTCTCCCCGTTACAGACTCTCTGATACCGAGCACTCTCTCCGTTACGGACTCTCTGACACCGAGCACTCTCTCCGTTACGTCCCTCATGTTAACTGAGGAACGTTTGGATGAAATACCTGAGACGGCCTCCACTGTGATGGGCCGATCTCGACCGTTTCCACAGAACGCACCCATCAAATTGGGGTCGGAGTAGATGGAGCTGTCGGGCCGGGAATCGATGAGGAATTCTGGGATCCCATCGAAGACATACACATAATTTTGCTAAAATAAAAGACGTGAAAAGCAGCATTCAGTACAAAGATTGACGGAGAGAAGGTGCCTTCCCCATCCCACCCTTCCCTCTCCACCCCCTCCCCATCCCCCCGCACCCCTCCCTCTCCTCCCCCACCCCTCCCCATCCCCCCTCTGAGAGGCTCCCACACTTGCCCCACACTTGATCCTGATGTCTGCTCTGATCGTAAGGCTGATGACTGGACAGATTGTCTTTGTCTGACAGGACTGCAGAGATTCAGAGGTAGACAGCACCCACAGGCAGTAGGCCTGCCCAGTCGAGGAAATCCCACTGCCCCTCATGGACCCCAGGGCCGAGGACGAGATGTTCTTCAACAGGATTCGACCGACACACTCGAGGTAACACGTTCCATCGTCCCTGTAAACCAACGGGCAGTGATCAGCGGCAGTCTCCACCCAGGGTCCACCCCTAATCCCACCGCCCCTCCACCCGGGGTCCACCCCTAATCCCACCGCCCCTCCACCCGGGGTCCACCCCTAATCCCACCGCCCCTCCACCCAGGGTCCACCCCTAATCCCACTGCCCCTCCACCCCGGGTCCAAACTGAGCTATCATAGAATCGTAGAAAGTTACGGCACAGAAGGAGGCCATTCGGCCCATCGCGATGACCGAAAAAGAGCTATCCAGCTTAATCCCACTTTCCAGCACTTGGTCCGTAGCCCTGTAGATTACGGCACTTCAGGTGCACATCCAGGTACTTTTAAATGAGTTGAGGGTTTCTGCCTCTCCCACCCTCTCAGGCAGTGAGTTCCAGACCCCCACCACCCTCTGGGTGAAAACATTTCTCCTCAGCTCCCCTCTAATCCTTTTACCAATCACTTTAAATCTATGTCCCCTGGTCACTGACCTCTCTGCTAAGGGAAATAGGTCCTTCCTATCCACTCTATCTCGTCCCGTCATAATTTTATACACCTCAATTAAATCTCCCCTCAGCCTCATCTGTTCTAAAGAAAACAACCCCAGCCTATCCAATCTTTTCTCATAGCTAAAATTCTCCAGTCCTGGCAACATCCTCGTAAATCTCCTCTGCACCCTCTCTAGTGTAATCACATCCTTCCTGTAATGTGGTGACCAGAACTGTGCACAGTACTCAAGCTGTGGCCTAACTAGTGTTTTATACAGTTCCAGCATAACCTCCCTGCTCTTATATTCTCTGCCTTGGATAATAAAGGAAAGTATTCCATATGCCTTCTTAACCACCTTATCTACCTGTCCTGCTACCTTCAGGGATCTGTGGACATGCACTCCAAGGTCCCTCACCTCCTCTACACCTCTCAGTATACTCCCATTTATTGTGTATTCCCTCGCCTTTTTTGCCCTCCCCAAATGCATTACCTCACACTTCTCTGGATTGAATTCCATTTGCCACTTTTCTGCCCATCTGACCAGTCCATTGATATCTTCCTGCAGTCTACAGCTTTCCTCCTCACTATCAACCACACGGCCAATTTTTGTATCATCTGCAAACTTCTTGATCAAACCCCCCACATTCAAGTCCAAATCATTAATATGTATCACAAAAAGCAAGGAACCCAGTACTGAGCCCTGCGGAACCCCACTGGAATCTGCCTTCCAGTTGCAAATACACCCGTCGACCATTACCCTTTGCTTCCTGCCACTGAGCCAATTTTGGATCCAACTCGTCACTCTCTCTTGGATCCTATGGGCTTTTACTTTTTTGACCAGTCTGCTACGTGGGACCTTGTGAAAAGCCTTGCTAAAATCCATGTAGACTACATCAAATACGCTACCCTCATCAACCCTCCTTGTTACCTCCTCAAAAAATTCAATCAAGTTCTTTGCTCCAAGGAGAACAACCCCAGCTTCTCCAGTCTATCCACTTAACTGAAGTCCCTCATCCCTGGAATCATTCTAGTAAATCTCTTCTACACCCTTTCTAAGGCCCTCACATCTTTCCGAAAGTGCAGTGCCCGGAACTGGATACAATACTCCAGTTGTGGCCGAACCAGTGTTTTATAAAGGTTCATCATGACTTGCCTGCTTTTGTACTCTATGCCTCTATTTATAAATTGTAAACAATTTTACAACACCAAGTTATAGTCCAGCAATTTTATTTTAAATTCACAAGCTTTCGGAGGCTTCCTCCTTCGTCAGGTGAACGATGTGAAATCCATCACCATCACCGGCATCTCCACATGTATTTATAAAGCCCAGGATCCCGTATGCTTTTTTAACCACTTTCTCAACCTGCCCTGCCACCTTCAAAGATTTGTGCACATATACCCCCTGATCTCTCTGTTCCTGTACCCCCTTTAGATTGTGCACTTCTCTGCATTAAATTTCATCTGCCACGTGTCCGCCCATTCCACCAGCCTGTCTGTATCCTCTTGAAGTCTATCACTATCCTCCTCACTGTTCACTACACTTCCAAGTTTTGTGTCATCTGCAAATTTTGAAATTGTGCCCTGTGCACCCAAATCCAAGTCATTAATATATATCAAGAAAAGCAGTGGTCCCAGCACCGACCCTGGGGAACACCACTGTACACCTCCCTCCAGTCCGAAAAACAACCGTTCACCACTACTCTCTGTTTCCGGTCACTTAGCCAATTTCATATCCATGCTGCTAAAGCCCCTTTTATTGCATGGGTTTCGCCCCACCGTCCCGACCCCCAACCCCCACCCCTGGGTCCACGCCCAGTCACCCACCACACCCCCACCCGAGTCCACGGTCAGGAGGGGCCGCTTGCCTTGTGATTCTCCTGGGTTCTGGGATTAAGGATTCTCCCGGGGTTCAGGGAGAGGGGGCTGATTACAACGTGTGTCTCTCACGAGTCAGGGAGAGGGGGCTGATTACAACGTGTGTCTCTCACGAGTCAGGGAGAGGGGGCTGATTACAACGTGTGTCTCTCACGAGTCAGGGAGAGGGGGCTGATTACAACGTGTGTCTCTCACGAGTCAGGGAGAGGGGGTTGATTACAACGTGTGTCTCTCACGAGTCAGGGAGAGGGGGTTGATAGATGTCACATTACTTCACCTTACCGTGGGTCCCCATAATAACCATCGACACATTTCTGGCAGTGCTCCCCCTCCGTGTGCTCGGTGCAGTAACAGCTGCCTGTACTCCCATCGCAGTATCCCATGGAGCTCACACCATGGCCATTACAAGCACACTGACGACAGCCATCACTTCCAGTGGCGTTGCCATAACTACCGGCTCGGCACGACTCACATTGATCCCCCATTGTCCAATCTAGGAGAATCAGAGTGAATTAATGTCAATGGGGAGGGAGAGAGCAAAAGACTGGGGGGGGGCGGGGGCGGGAGACGGGAGGGGGCGGGGGCGGGAGACGGGTGCGGGGGGCGGGTGCGGGGGCGGGAGGCGGGAGACGGAAGGGGGCGGGAGACGGAAGGGGGCGGGGTGGGAGACGGAAGGGGGCGGGGGCGGGAGACGGAAGGGGGCGGGAGACGGAAGGGGGCGGGAGACGGAAGGGGGCGGGAGACGGAAGGGGGCGGGGGGGCGGGGGGGCGGGAGACGGAAGGGGGCGGGAGACGGAAGGGGGCGGGAGACGGAAGGGGGCGGGAGACGGAAGGGGGCGGAAGACGGAAGGGGGCGGGAGACGGAAGGGGGCGGGGGCGGGGGCGGGAGACGGAAGGGGGCGGGGGCGGGAGACGGAAGGGGGCGGGGGCGGGAGACGGAAGGGGGCGGGGGCGGGAGACGGAAGGGGGCGGGGGCGGGAGACGGAAGGACAGCGATCGTCGAGGGTCGGGGAGTGGCTGGTTCCCGTGGGCCAGCTGAGTCGAATGGATAGAGATGGTGAGAGCGACTGGCTGAATTACCAAAGCCTTACCTAGGCACAGGTCACAGTTGCCGATCCCGGTGAGACAGGTGCTGTGGAAGTGACAGCCACAATCGATATCGCACTCAACTCCAGTCTGGTTGAGGGACGTCGTGTCTGAGGTCCAGCCCAAGTCACAGATACAGGAGTAATGGGGGGGCCCACTGCAGCTTCCGTGTGTACAGTCATTGTAACATCTGAGAGAAACAAAGAGAAACAGCCTGACTCCGGTCTGTAATACAACAGGGAACAAGGTCCACAGGGCAATCCTGGTATTCTGAGACTGTACCGTGTGGGGTCGAGCCTGACACACGGTTTCGATCAGGTGGTTGGGATTCTGCAGAAAGCTCAGGAAGGTGTGGGTGTCAGGTTAATGCAATTTAAGAAGCACCAAAGGGTTTGTGTAAGAATTATCGCTGGTTTGGAGCCAATGTGTCTCCGTTTCAGCTGTTATCATTCTGTTGGGGTGTGATGTTTATAACCGCACAGAAGTGTCTTATCTTCTACATAAACAGACAGACTCCAGTGAGATGGAGGGAATGTAGTGCAGTGTTACCATCTACTGGGGTCATCAGATCTGACAAAAAGATCACCGGTATTTTATCCTCCTCCACTGTGAAAACAGTTGCAAAGTACTTGGTTACTAAATCTGCCATTACCTTGCTGTCTATTAACCACAGTGTCTGTCTTTAATGGGCCCACAATTCCCTTACTTTGAAAATATTTAAAACAACTTCTACTGTCAGCATTTATACATGCAAGTTTTTTGACATACTGTCCCTACTGACCCCGCCCTCCGTGACCCCCCTCCACTCCACTCCCCAACCCTCCACTCCACTCCCCGAGCCCCTCCCCTCCCTGACCTGGGCCCTCTCTCACGGTGGGGGTGGGAGCGAGCTGGTGTACAGACACCACTCCCTGTACTCACGTTTTGTTACAGTAGGTGCTGCCGTCCCCAGCGAACCCTCGCTGACAATGGCACTCGAAGGATTCGAAGGTGTTCTTGCAGGTGGCAAACGAGTTGCAGTTGTCCATTTGGAGCCGACACTCATCGATGTCGGGACAGACCCCGTAGGACCAGCTGGCTGGGTCGCTCACTGACAGGTTGTAAAGGCCCACGATTGCAGTCGAGCAGTTCTCAAACCCTCGGAGTCTCGAGAAATCTCCAGGCAAACACCTGAAAAATAGGCGCATCAGACAGACACCAGACACCCCTAATCACCGAGACACACACATCAGACAGACACCAGAAACCCCTAATCACCGAGACACACACATCAGACAGACACCAGAAACCCCTAATCACCGAGACACACACATCAGACAGACACCAGACACCCCTAATCACCGAGACACACACATCAGACAGACACCAGACACCCCTAATCACCGAGACACACACATCAGACAGACACCCCTAATCACCGAGACACACACATCAGGCAGACACCAGACACCCCTAAACACCGAGACACACACATCAGGCAGACACCAGACACCCCTAATCACCGAGACACACACATCAGGCAGACACCAGACACCCCTAATCACCGAGACACACACATCAGACAGACACCAGACACCCCTAAACACCGAGACACACACATCAGGCAGACACCAGACACCCCTAATCACCGAGACACACACATCAGGCAGACACCAGACACCCCTAATCACCGAGACACACACATCAGACAGACACCAGACACCCCTAATCACCGAGACACACACATCAGACAGACACCCCTAATCACCGAGACACACACATCAGACAGACACCAGACACCCCTAATCACCGAGACACACACATCAGACAGACACCCCTAATCACCGAGACACACACATCAGACAGACACCAGACACCCCTAATTACCGAGACACACACATCAGGCAGACACCAGACACCCCTAATCACCGAGATACGCACAGACAGACACCAGACACCCCTAACCACCGAGACACACACATCAGACAGACACCAGACACCCCTAATCACCGAGACACACACATCAGACAGACACCACCAATCACCGAGACACACACATCAGACAGACACCAGACACCCCTAATCACTGACACACACATCAGACAGACACCACCAATCACCGAGACACACACATCAGACAGACACCAGACACCCCTAATCACTGACACACACATCAGACAGACACCACCAATCACCGAGACACACACATCAGGCAGACACCACCAATCACCGAGACACACACATCAGGCAGACACCAGATACCCCAAATCCCTGAGACACACACATCAGACAGACACCAGACACCACCAATTACCGAGATACGCACATCAGACAGACGGGCACCAGACACCCCTGAGATGAATATAGAAATAGGAGCAGGAGTCGGCCATTCGGCCCCTCGAGCCTGCTCCGCCATTCAATCAGATCATGGCTGATCTTCGACCTCAACTCCACTTTCTCGCCCGATCCCCATATCCCTTGATTCCCCTCGAGTCCAAAAATCTATCGATCTCAGCCTTCAACATACTCAACGACTGAGCATCCACAGCCCTCTGGGGTAGAGAATTCCAAAGATTCACAACCCTCTGAATGAAGAAATTCCTCCTCATCTCAGTCTTAAATGGCCGACCCCTTATCCTGAGATTATGCCCCCTAGTTCTAGACTCTCGAACCAGGGGAATCAACCTCTCAGCATCTACCCTGTCAAGCCCCCTCAGAATCTTATACGTTTCAATGTGATCACCTCTCATTCTTCTAAACTCCAGAGAGTATAGGCCCATTCTACTCAATCTCTCCTCACAGGACAACCCTCTCATCCCAGGAATCAATCTAGTGAACCTTCATTGCACCCCCTCTAAGGCAAGTATATACTTCCTTAGATAAGGAGACCAAAACTGTACACAGTACTCCAGGTGAGGTCTCACCAAAGCCCTGTACAACTGTAGTAAGACTTCCTTACTCTTGTACTCCAACCCCCTTGCAATAAAGGCCAACATACCATTTGCCTTCCTAACTGCTTGCTGTACCTGCATATTAACTTTCCGTGATTCGTGTACAAGGACGCCCAAATCCCTCTGAACACCAACATTTCTTAGTCTCTCACCTTTAAAAAATATTCTGTTTTTCTATTCTTCCTCCCAAAGTGGATAATTTCACATTTCCCCACATTATACTCCATCTGCCACCTTCTTGCCCACTCACTTAATCTGTCTATATCCATTTGCAGACTCTTTGTGTCCTCCTCACAGCTTACTTTCCCACGTAGCTCTGTATCGTCAGCAAACTTGGATACATTACACTCGGTCCCTTCATCTAAGTCATTAATATAGATTGTAAATAGCTGAGGCCCCAGCACTGATTCTTGTGGCACCCCACTAGTTACAGCCTGCCAACCTGAGAATGACCCGTTTATCCCTACTCTCTGTTTTCTGTCCGTTAACCAATCCTCTATCCATGCTAATATATTACCCCCAATCCCATGAGCTCTTATCTTGTGTAACAACCTTTTATGTGGCACCTTATCGAATGCCTTTTGAAAATCCAAATATACAACATCCACTGGTTCCCCTTTATCTACCCTGCTAGTTACATCCTCAAAAAACTCTAATAAATTTGTCAAACACAATTTCCCTTTCATAAAACCATGTTGACTCTGCCTAATCATATTATGATTTTCTAAGTACCCCGTCCTTAATAATGGATTCCAGCATTTTCCTGACGACTGATATCAGGCTCTGTTTCTCTCTCCCTCCTTTCTTGAATAACGGGGTTACATTTTCTACCTTCCAATCCACCGGGACCGTTCTAGAATTTAGGGAATTCTGGAAGATCACAACCAATGCGTCCACTATCTCTGCAGCCACCTCTTTTAGAACCCTAGGCTGTAGGCCATCAGGTCCAGGGGATTTGTCGGCTTTTAGTCCCCTTAATTTCTCCAGTACTTTTTCTTTACTAATATTAATTACTTTAAGTTCCTCACTCTCATTAGCCCCTTGGTTCCCCACTATTTCTGGTGTTTTTTGTGCCTTCTATTGTGAAGACAGATACAAAATATTTGTTTAATGTCTCTGCCATTTCCTGATTCCCCATTATAATTTCTTCTGTCTCAGCCTCTAAGGGACCAATGTTTACTTTTGCTGCTCTCTTCCTTTTTACACACTCGTAGAAGCTCTTACAATCCGTTTTTATATTTTTTGCTAGTTTACTTTCATATTCTATTTTCTCCCTTTTTATCAATTTTTTGGTCATCCTTTGCTGGTTTCTAAATCTCTCCCAATCCTCAGGCTTACTGCTCTTCTTGGCAACATTATAAGCCTCTTCTTTTAATCTAATACTCTCCTTAACTTCTTTAGTTAGCCACGGATGGATCACTTTTCCCGTAGAATTTTTATTCCTCAATGGAATGTACATTTGTTAAGAATTATGAAATATTTCTTTAAATGTTTGCCATTGCTTATCTACCATCATATCCTTTAATCTAATTTCCCAATCTACCTTAGCCAACTCGCCCCTCATACCTATATAATTGTCTTTGTTTAAGTTTAAGACTCTATTTTCGAACTTAAGAACGTCACTCTCAAACTCAATGTGAAATTCTATCATATTATGATCACTCTTCCCCCGAGGATTCTTAATCACCAAGACATGCGCATCAGACAGACGAGCACCAGACACCGCTAATTACAGAGAGACGCCGTCAGGCAGACAGACGGGCGCCAGACACCGCTAATTACAGAGAGACGCGCGTCAGACAGACAGACGGGCACCAGACACCGCTAATTAGAGAGAGATGTGCATCAGTCAGACAGACGGGCACCAGACACCGCTAATTACAGAGAGATGTGCATCAGTCAGACAGACGGGCATAAGGCACCGCTAATTACAGAGAGACACGCATCACACAGACAGATAGGCACCAGACACCGCTAATTACAGAGAGACGCGCATCAGTTATACAGACACCGCTAATTACGGAGAGACGCGCATCAGTCAGACAGACGGGCACCAGATATCGCTAATTACAGAGACACGTGATTCAGACAGACACCAGTAATCAGAGAAAAGGACATCAGACAGGCAACAGACACCACTAATCACTGAGACACGCGCATCAGACAGCCCCACCCACCCAATGACGGACCCCCGACCATTACCTGCCGATGGTGGGATTGTCGGAGTTTCCACACCAACCACATTCGAAGTTTTGTAGACAGTCTTTGCAGGTGAGGAAGCGGGCACAATCCATACACTGGCTCACAGAGTGAACACTGGAAATAGGGACAGGTCACTGGTTAATACACTGGCTCAGAGTGAACACTGGAAGCAGGGACGGGTCACTGGTTAACACACTGGCTCACAGAGTGAACATACTGAAGAAAAGACATACTTGCTCTCGAGGCAGTACAAAGAAGGTTCACTCGGTTAATCCCGGGGATGAGGGGGCGGACATATGAGGAGAGGTTGAGTAGATTGGGACTCTACTCATTGGAGTTCAGAAGAATGAGAGGCGATCTTATTAAAACATATAAGATTGTGAAGGGGCTTGATCGGGTGGATGTGGTAAGGATGTTCCCAAGGATGGGTGAAACTAGAACGAGGGGGCATAATCTTTCAAAACTGAGATGAGGAGAATCTTCTTCACTCAGAGGGTGGTAGGTCTGTGGAATTTGCTGCCCCAGGAAGCTGTGGAAGCTACATCATTAAATAAATTTAAAACAGAAATAGACAGTTTCCTAGAAGTAAAGGGAATTAGGGGTTACGGGGAGCGGGCAGGAAATTGGACATGAATTTAGATTTGAGGTTAGGATCAGATCAGCCATGATCTTATTGAATGGCGGAGCAGGTTCGAGGGGCCGATTGGCCTACTCCTGCTCCTATTTCTTATATTCTTATAGGGACAGGTCACTGGTTAACACACTGGCTCAGAGTGAACACTGGAAATAGGGACAGGTCACTGGTTAACGCACTGGCTCACGGAGTGAACACTGGAAACACTGTACAGGTCACTGGTTAATATACTAAGTCTTCACAATGTTTAAAATTATTCAACCGTCACCAGAGCCGCTGTAATATGTGCAGAGTGTGCACTCTCTCCCCAGAGGGACACACCCCATGTGCAGAGTGTACACTCTCTCCCCAGAGGGACACACCCCATGTGCAGAGTGTACACTCTCTCCCCAGAGGGACACACCCCATGTACAGAGTGTACACTCTCCCCCCAGAGGGACACACCCCATGTGCAGAGTGTACACTCTCTCCCCAGAGGGACACACCCCATGTACAGAGTGTACACTCTCTCCCCAGAGGGACACACCACATGTACAGAGTGTACACTCTCTCCCCAGAGGGACACACCCCATGTACAGAGTGTACACTCTCTCCCCAGAGAGACACACCCCATGTACAGAGTGTACACTCTCTCCCCAGAGGGACACACCACATGTACAGAGTGTACACTCTCCCCCCAGAGGGACACACCCCATGTGCAGAGTGTACACTCTCTCCCCAGAGGGACACACCACATGTACAGAGTGTACACTCTCTCCCCAGAGGGACACACCCCATGTGCAGAGTGTACACTCTCTCCCCAGAGGGACACACCCCATGTGCAGAGTGTACACTCTCCCCCCAGAGGGACACACCCCACGTACAGAGTGTACACTCTCTCCCCAGAGGGACAGACCCCACGTGCAGAGTGTACACTCTCTCCCCAGAGGGACACACCCCATGTACAGAGTGTACACTCTCTCCCCAGAGGGACACACCCCATGTACAGAGTGTACACTCTCCCCCCAGAGGGACACACCCCATGTACAGAGTGTACACTCTCTCCCCAGAGGGACACACCCCATGTGCAGAGTGTACACTCTCCCCCCAGAGGGACACACCCCATTTACAGAGTGTACACTCTCTCCCCCAAGAGGGACACACCCCATGTGCAGAGTGTACACTCTCTCCCCAGAGGGACACACCCCATGTGCAGAGTGTACACTCTCTCCCCAGAGGGACACACCCCATGTACAGAGTGTACACTCTCCCCCCAGAGGGACACACCCCACGTGCAGAGTGTACACTCTCTCCCCAGAGGGACACACCCCATGTACAGAGTGTACACTCTCCCCCCAGAGGGACACACCCCATGTACAGAGTGTACACTCTCTCCCCAGAGGGACACACCCCATGTGCAGAGTGTACACTCTCCCCCCAGAGGGACACACCCCATTTACAGAGTGTACACTCTCTCCCCCAAGAGGGACACACCCCATGTGCAGAGTGTACACTCTCTCCCCAGAGGGACACACCCCATGTGCAGAGTGTACACTCTCTCCCCAGAGGGACACACCCCATGAACAGAGTGTACACTCTCCCCCCAGAGGGACACACCCCATGTGCAGAGTGTACACTCTCTCCCCAGAGGGACACACCCCATGTACAGAGTGTACACTCTCCCCCCAGAGGGACACACCCCATGTACAGAGTGTACACTCTCTCCCCAGAGGGACACACCCCATGTGCAGAGTGTACACTCTCTCCCCAGAGGGACACACCCCATGTACAGAGTGTACACTCTCTCCCCAGAGGGACACACCCCATGTGCAGAGTGTACACTCTCTCCCCAGAGGGACACACCCCATGTACAGAGTGTACACTCTCCCCCAAGAGGGACGCACCCCATGTACAGAGTGTACACTCTCCCCTCATTGGGACACACCCCATGTACAGAGTATACACTCTCTCCCCATTGGGACACACCCCATGTACAGAGTGTACACTCTCTCCCCATTGGGACACACCCCATGTACACAGTGTACACTCTCTCCCCAGAGGGACACACCCCATGTACAGAGTGTACACTGTCTCCCCAGAGGGACACACCCCATGTACAGAGTGTACACTCTCCCCCCAGAGGGACACACCCCATGTGCAGAGTGTACACTCTCTCCCCAGAGGGACACACCCCATGTACAGAGTGTACACTCTCTCCCCAGAGGGACACACCACATGTACAGAGTGTACACTCTCTCCACAGAGGGACACACCCCATGTACAGAGTGTACACTCTCTCCCCAGAGAGACACACCCCATGTACAGAGTGTACACTCTCTCCCCAGAGGGACACACCACATGTACAGAGTGTACACTCTCCCCCCAGAGGGACACACCCCATGTGCAGAGTGTACACTCTCTCCCCAGAGGGACACACCACATGTACAGAGTGTACACTCTCTCCCCAGAGGGACACACCCCATGTGCAGAGTGTACACTCTCTCCCCAGAGGGACACACCCCATGTGCAGAGTGTACACTCTCCCCCCAGAGGGACACACCCCATGTACAGAGTGTACACTCTCTCCCCAGAGGGACACACCCCATGTACAGAGTGTACACTCTCCCCCCAGAGGGACACACCCCATGTACAGAGTGTACACTCTCTCCCCAGAGGGACACACCCCATGTGCAGAGTGTACACTCTCCCCCCAGAGGGACACACCCCATTTACAGAGTGTACACTCTCTCCCCCAAGAGGGACACACCCCATGTGCAGAGTGTACACTCTCTCCCCAGAGGGACACACCCCATGTGCAGAGTGTACACTCTCTCCCCAGAGGGACACACCCCATGTACAGAGTGTACACTCTCCCCCCAGAGGGACACACCCCATGTGCAGAGTGTACACTCTCTCCCCAGAGGGACACACCCCATGTACAGAGTGTACACTCTCTCCCCAGAGGGACACACCCCATGTACAGAGTGTACACTCTCCCCCCAGAGGGACACACCCCATGTACAGAGTGTACACTCTCTCCCCAGAGGGACACACCCCATGTGCAGAGTGTACACTCTCTCCCCAGAGGGACACACCCCATGTACAGAGTGTACACTCTCCCCTCATTGGGACACACCCCATGTACAGAGTGTACACTCTCTCCCCATTGGGACACACCCCATGTACAGAGTGTACACTCTTTCCCCAGAGGGACACACCCCATGTACAGAGTGTACACTCTCTCCCCAGAGGGACACACCCCATGTACAGAGTGTACACTGTCTCCCCATTGGGACACACCCCATGTACAGAGTGTACACTGTTTCTCTAATGGGACACACCCCATGTACAGAGTGTACACTGTCACCCTATTGGGACACACCCCATGTACAGAGTGTACACTCTCTCCCCAGAGGGACACACCCCATGTACAGAGTGTACACTGTCACCCTATTGGGACACACCCCATGTACAGAGTGTATACTGTCGCCCTATTGGGACACACCCCATGTACAGAGTGTACACTGTCTCCCCATTGGGACACACTCCATGTACAGAGAGTACACTCTCCCCCCAGAGCGACACACCCCATGTACAGAGTGTACACTCTCTCCCCAGAGGGACACACCCCATGTGCAGAGTGTACACTCTCCCCCCAGAGGGACACACCCCATTTACAGAGTGTACACTCTCTCCCCCAAGAGGGACACACCCCATGTGCAGAGTGTACACTCTCTCCCCAGAGGGACACACCCCATGTGCAGAGTGTACACTCTCTCCCCAGAGGGACACATCCCATGTACAGAGTGTACACTCTCTCCCCAGAGGGACACACCCCATGTGCAGAGTGTACACTCTCTCCCCAGAGGGACACACCCCATGTGCAGAGTGTACACTCTCTCCCCAGAGGGACACACCCCATGTACAGAGTGTGCACTCTCTCCCCAGAGGGACACACCCCATGTACAGAGTGTACACTCTCTCCCCAGAGGGACACACCCCACGTACAGAGTGTACACTCTCTCCCCAGAGGGACACACCCCATGTGCAGAGTGTACACTCTCTCCCCAGAGGGACACACCCCATGTGCAGAGTGTACACTCTCTCCCCAGAGGGACACACCCCATGTACAGAGTGTACACTCTCCCCCCAGAGGGACACACCCCATGTGCAGAGTGTACACTCTCTCCCCAGAGGGACACACCCCATGTACAGAGTGTACACTCTCCCCCCAGAGGGACACACCCCATGTACAGAGTGTACACTCTCTCCCCAGAGGGACACACCCCATGTGCAGAGTGTACACTCTCTCCCCAAAGGGACACACCCCATGTACAGAGTGTACACTCTCTCCCCAGAGGGACACACCCCATGTACAGAGTGTACACTCTCCCCCAAGAGGGACACACCCCATGTACAGAGTGTACACTCTCCCCTCATTGGGACACACCCCATGTACAGAGTATACACTCTCTCCCCATTGGGACACACCCCATGTACAGAGTGTACACTCTCTCCCCATTGGGACACACCCCATGTACACAGTGTACACTGTCTCCCCAGAGGGACACACCCCATGTACAGAGTGTACACTGTCTCCCCAGAGGGACACACCCCATGTACAGAGTGTACACTCTCCCCCCAGAGGGACACACCCCATGTGCAGAGTGTACACTCTCTCCCCAGAGGGACACACCCCATGTGCAGAGTGTACACTCTCTCCCCAGAGGGACACACCCCATGTACAGAGTGTACACTCTCCCCCCAGAGGGACACACCCCATGTGCAGAGTGTACACTCTCTCCCCAGAGGGACACACCCCATGTACAGAGTGTACACTCTCTCCCCAGAGGGACACACCACATGTACAGAGTGTACACTCTCTCCCCAGAGGGACACACCCCATGTACAGAGTGTACACTCTCTCCCCAGAGAGACACACCCCATGTACAGAGTGTACACTCTCTCCCCAGAGGGACACACCACATGTACAGAGTGTACACTCTCCCCCCAGAGGGACACACCCCATGTGCAGAGTGTACACTCTCTCCCCAGAGGGACACACCACATGTACAGAGTGTACACTCTCTCCCCAGAGGGACACACCCCATGTGCAGAGTGTACACTCTCTCCCCAGAGGGACACACCCCATGTGCAGAGTGTACACTCTCCCCCCAGAGGGACACACCCCACGTACAGAGTGTACACTCTCTCCCCAGAGGGACACACCCCACGTGCAGAGTGTACACTCTCTCCCCAGAGGGACACACCCCATGTACAGAGTGTACACTCTCTCCCCAGAGGGACACACCCCATGTACAGAGTGTACACTCTCCCCCCAGAGGGACACACCCCATGTACAGAGTGTACACTCTCTCCCCAGAGGGACACACCCCATGTGCAGAGTGTACACTCTCCCCCCAGAGGGACACACCCCATTTACAGAGTGTACACTCTCTCCCCCAAGAGGGACACACCCCATGTGCAGAGTGTACACTCTCTCCCCAGAGGGACACACCCCATGTGCAGAGTGTACACTCTCTCCCCAGAGGGACACACCCCATGTACAGAGTGTACACTCTCCCCCCAGAGGGACACACCCCATGTGCAGAGTGTACACTCTCTCCCCAGAGGGACACACCCCATGTACAGAGTGTACACTCTCTCCCCAGAGGGACACACCCCATGTACAGAGTGTACACTCTCCCCCCAGAGGGACACACCCCATGTACAGAGTGTACACTCTCTCCCCAGAGGGACACACCCCATGTGCAGAGTGTACACTCTCTCCCCAGAGGGACACACCCCATGTACAGAGTGTACACTCTCTCCCCAGAGGGACACACCCCATGTGCAGAGTGTACACTCTCTCCCCAGAGGGACACACCCCATGTACAGAGTGTACACTCTCCCCCAAGAGGGACACACCCCATGTACAGAGTGTACACTCTCCCCTCATTGGGACACACCCCATGTACAGAGTGTACACTCTCTCCCCATTGGGACACACCCCATGTACAGAGTGTACACTCTCTCCCCAGAGGGACACACCCCATGTACAGAGTGTACACTCTCTCCCCAGAGGGACACACCCCATGTACAGAGTGTACACTGTCTCCCCATTGGGACACACCCCATGTACAGAGTGTACACTGTTTCTCTAATGGGACACACCCCATGTACAGAGTGTACACTGTCACCCTATTGGGACACACCCCATGTACACAGTGTACACTCTCTCCCCAGAGGGACACACCCCATGTGCAGAGTGTACACTCTCTCCCCAGAGGGACACACCCCATGTGCAGAGTGTACACTCTCTCCCCAGAGGGACACACCCCATGTACAGAGTGTACACTCTCCTCCAAGAGGGACACACCCCATGTACAGAGTGTACACTCTCCCCTCATTGGGACACACCCCATGTACAGAGTGTACACTGTCACCCTATTGGGACACACCCCATGTACAGAGTGTACACTCTCTCCCCAGAGGGACACACCCCATGTACAGAGTGTACACTGTCACCCTATTGGGACACACCCCATGTACAGAGTGTATACTGTCGCCCTATTGGGACACACCCCATGTACAGAGTGTACACTGTCTCCCCATTGGGACACACTCCATGTACAGAGTGTACACTCTCCCCCCAGAGGGACACACCCCATGTACAGAGTGTACACTCTCTCCCCAGAGGGACACACCCCATTTACAGAGTGTACACTCTCTCCCCCAAGAGGGACACACCCCATGTGCAGAGTGTACACTCTCTCCCCAGAGGGACACACCCCATGTGCAGAGTGTACACTCTCTCCCCAGAGGGACACACCCCATGTACAGAGTGTACACTCTCTCCCCAGAGGGACACACCCCATGTGCAGAGTGCACACTCTCTCCCCAGAGGGACACACCCCATGTGCAGAGTGTACACTCTCTCCCCAGAGGGACACACCCCATGTACAGAGTGTGCACTCTCTCCCCAGAGGGACACACCCCATGTACAGAGTGTACACTCTCTCCCCAGAGGGACACACCCCACGTACAGAGTGTACACTCTCTCCCCAGAGGGACACACCCCATGTGCAGAGTGTACACTCTCTCCCCAGAGGGACACACCCCATGTACAGAGTGTACACTCTCTCCCCAGAGGGACACACCCCATGTGCAGAGTGTACACTCTCTCCCCAGAGGGACACACCCCATGTACAGAGTGTACACTCTCCCCCAAGAGGGACACACCCCATGTACAGAGTGTACACTCTCCCCTCATTGGGACACACCCCATGTACAGAGTGTACCCTGTCACCCTATTGGGACACACCCCATGTACAGAGTGTATACTGTCGCCCTATTGGGACACACCCCATGTACAGAGTGTACACTGTCACCCTATTGGGACACACCCCATGTACAGAGTGTATACTGTCGCCCAATTGGGACACACCCCATGTACAGAGTGTACACTGTCTCCCCATTGGGACACACTCCATGTACAGAGTGTACACTCTCCCCCCAGAGGGACACACCCCATGTGCAGAGTGTACACTCTCTCCCCAGAGGGACACACCCCATGTGCAGAGTGTACACTCTCCCCCCAGAGGGACACACCCCATTTACAGAGTGTACACTCTCTCCCCCAAGAGGGACACACCCCATGTGCAGAGTGTACACTCTCTCCCCAGAGGGACACACCCCATGTGCAGAGTGTACACTCTCTCCCCAGAGGGACACACCCCATGTACAGAGTGTACACTCTCTCCCCAGAGGGACACACCCCATGTGCAGAGTGCACACTCTCTCCCCAGAGGGACACACCCCATGTGCAGAGTGTACACTCTCTCCCCAGAGGGACACACCCCATGTACAGAGTGTGCACTCTCTCCCCAGAGGGACACACCCCATGTACAGAGTGTACACTCTCTCCCCAGAGGGACACACCCCACGTACAGAGTGTACACTCTCTCCCCAGAGGGACACACCCCATGTGCAGAGTGTACACTCTCTCCCCAGAGGGACACACCCCATGTACAGAGTGTACACTCTCTCCCCAGAGGGACACACCCCATGTGCAGAGTGTACACTCTCTCCCCAGAGGGACACACCCCATGTACAGAGTGTACACTCTCCCCCAAGAGGGACACACCCCATGTACAGAGTGTACACTCTCCCCTCATTGGGACACACCCCATGTACAGAGTGTACACTCTCTCCCCATTGGGACACACCCCATGTACACAGTGTACACTCTCTCCCCAGAGGGACACACCCCATGTACAGAGTGTACACTGTCTCCCCATTGGGACACACCCCATGTACAGAGTGTACACTCTCCCCTCATTGGGACACACCCCATGTACAGAGTGTACACTGTTTCTCTAATGGGACACACCCCATGTACAGAGTGTACACTGTCACCCTATTGGGACACACCCCATGTACACAGTGTACACTGTTTCTCTACTGGGACACACCCCATGTACAGAGTGTACACTGTCACCCTATTGGGACACACCCCATGTACAGAGTGTACACTGTCACCCTATTGGGACACACCCCATGTACAGAGTGTACACTGTCACCCTATTGGGACACACCCCATGTACAGAGTGTATACTGTCGCCCTATTGGGACACACCCCATGTACAGAGTGTACACTGTCGCCCTATTGGGACACACTCCATGTACAGAGTGTACACTGTCTCCCTATTGGGACACACTCCATGTACAGAGTGTACACTGTCACCCTATTGGGACACACCCCATGTACAGAGTGTACACTGTCTCCCCATTGGGACACACCCCATGTACAGAGTGTACACTGTCTCCCCATTGGGACACACCCCATGTACAGAGTGTACACTGTCTCCCCATTGGGACACACCCCATGTACAGAGTGTACACTGTCTCCCCATTGGGACACACCCCATGTACAGAGTGTACACTGTCGCCCTATTGGGACACACTCCATGTACAGAGTGTACACTGTCACCCTATTGGGACACACCCCATGTACAGAGTGTGCACTGTCACCCTATTGGGACACACCCCATGTACAGAGTGTACACTGTCTCCCCATTGGGACACACCCCATGTATAGAGTGTACACTGTCACCCTATTGGGACACACTCCATGTACAGAGTGTACACTGTCACCCTATTGGGACACACCCCATGTACAGAGTGTACACTGTCACCCTATTGGGACACACCCCATGTACAGAGTGTACACTGTCACCCTATTGGGACACACCCCATGTACAGAGTGTACACTTTCTCCCCATTGGGACACCCTCCAGGCACTGGCTTGCAGGGTTATCTAAGGGGAGTATTGTTCACCTCCCTCCTTCGGGGAGCAGAATACAGAGTCCTTCCTACACCCACCTCACTGGTAACGAACCAAACCAAGGAAATAACGAGTGTATCGCTAAAGGAGATGTGGCGGCTATTATGTATCTGGATTATATAAAGTGCTCGATCGGGTCCCACGGAGGTAGCTCGTGGCACTAAAGGGAATGCGGAATAATGGGCAGGCAGTTAAAGGTCAGGGACAGAGAGCAGTGGTGCCTGGATGTTGTTTAGGCTGCAGGGGTGCACAGAGTGGTGCGCCCCAGGGTCAGTGTTGGCACCGAGGGTCTTCTCAATATCGAGGAATGATCTGCACTTGGGTATGGGGGGGCACAATATCAACATTTACAGACAGCACAAAGTAGGGCAGGTTTGAAGAGCAGGGTTAGAGGCTGCAGGTCAAAGATGGAGGAGAGCCTGGGTTGATGACAGATTGAATTTATTGCAGAGAAAGAGGATAAGATATTTATTGGGAGGAAACATACCTTAACTGGTGAAACTTTAAGAGCAGTAGTGGAGCAGGGAATTAGATCCACAGGTGAACAATGGGAGGGCAGGCTGGTAAAGCTACACAAAAGCACATGGGCTCCTAGATTTTACAAACAGAGGCTTGGAGCACAGAGAGGTGAGACTAAACCGATCCAAATCACTGGTAAGGGTGCAGTTCGAATAGTGTGCCCAGTTTTGGCCACATTATTTTAGGAAGGATGTCAAGGCCTTGGGAAGGGTGCAGAGGAGATTCAATGCGATGGTGTGAGGGATGAGAGGCTTCAGGCCAGAGACTCCAAGCAGCACCACAGTGAGGGGCCTTACCTGTCATACCAGTCCCGACACTCTCCGGACGGATATTTGGCAAGGTACGAGGTGAAGCGGAAGCAGGTGTGTGTAGACTGACACCAGGCACACTGGCTGGAATTGTTCAGACATTCCCGGCACGACGACTGCCTGTCAACACAAAGGGAAATCTGTCACCAATCCAACTGAACGAGCGACTCACAGCAACACAAGGGGGCAGCGGAGGATCAGGAACCAACACAACACCCTGAGCCCATGTCGACTTTCACCCCACCTTGTAACAGCACCGAGATTAACACTCGCCCCTTGGTGCGACCTTCCACCCCTTGCCAGCGGCGCGACCTTCCACCCCGGCCCGCGGCGCGACCTTCCACCCCGGGCCCGCGGCGCGACCTTCCACCCCGGGCCCGCGGCGCGACCTTCCACCCCGGCCCGCGGCGCGACCTTCCACCCCGGCCCGCGGCGCGACCTTCCACCCCGGGCCCGCGGCGCGACCTTCCACCCCGGGCCCGCGGCGCGACCTTCCACCCCGGCCCGCGGCGCGACCTTCCACCCCGGGCCCGCGGCGCGACCTTCCACCCCGGGCCCGCGGCGCGACCTTCCACCCCGGGCTCGCGGCGCGACCTTCCACCCCGGGCTCGCGGCGCGACCTTCCACCCCGGCCCGCGGCGCGACCTTCCACCCCGGCCCGCGGCGCGACCTTCCACCCCGGGCCCGCGGCGCGACCTTCCACCCCGGCCCGCGGCGCGACCTTCCACCCCGGCCCGCGGCGCGACCTTCCACCCCGGGCCCGCGGCGCGACCTTCCACCCCGGGCCCGCGGCGCGACCTTCCACCCCGGCCCGCGGCGCGACCTTCCACCCCGGGCCCGCGGCGCGACCTTCCACCCCGGGCCCGCGGCGCGACCTTCCACCCCGGGCCCGCGGCGCGACCTTCCACCCCGGCCCGCGGCGCGACCTTCCACCCCGGGCCCGCGGCGCGACCTTCCACCCCGGCCCGCAGCACGACCTTCCACCCCGGGCCCGCGGCGCGACCTTCCACCCCGGGCCCGCGGCGCGACCTTCCACCCCGGCCCGCGGCGCGACCTTCCACCCCGGGCCCGCGGCGTGACCTTCCACCCCGGGCCCGCGGCGCGACCTTCCACCCCGGGCTCGCGGCGCGACCTTCCACCCTGGCCCGCGGCGCGACCTTCCACCCCGGCCCGCGGCGCGACCTTCCACCCCGGGCCCGCGGCGCGACCTTCCACCCCGGCCCGCGGCGCGACCTTCCACCCCGGCCCGCGGCGCGACCTTCCACCCCGGGCCCGCGGCGCGACCTTCCACCCCGGGCCCGCGGCGCGACCTTCCACCCCGGCCCGCGGCGCGACCTTCCACCCCGGGCCCGCGGCGCGACCTTCCACCCCGGGCCCGCGGCGCGACCTTCCACCCCGGGCCCGCGGCGCGACCTTCCACCCCGGCCCGCGGCGCGACCTTCCACCCCGGCCCGCGGCGCGACCTTCCACCCCGGCCCGCGGCGCGACCTTCCACCCCGGGCCCGCGGCACGACCTTCCACCCCGGACCTGTCCACCCTGCTCCATTGGGCTGTATTTCGCTGTGTTATTTGTGCTGTGTTTCCAGTGCTGTTCCTTACTGGTGACAGGGTTTGGAGCAGCTGGCCGGGGAACGGATTCCACTGGACGACCTCCCTCGCCGGCTGCACTGGAAGTCTCCCTTCCTGTTAACGTTGATCTGCCACTCACAGTACGGGTCCTGGAAAGGGACAATACAAAGTGAGCAGATTGTTGGTGTTTGCAGGCTCCACAGTTACTCATTCCACTCAGTCAGATCTCACCGTGGTGCAGCAGTGACAGTCTGTGTACTCGCTGCACAACACACAGTCGGCAGGAGACAGGACGAGGTGCAGGCTCCTCCCGCACTGGCTGTCCATACCCGGCGTCCGCTGGTGGCAGCTACTGGTGTTTGAGCACCAGCCACAGCCCTGGTCTGCGAGGCAGGCCAGGCAAGAACGGTGGGAGTCGCAGTCCTCCGATCGCAAGGGCTCCAGGAAATGGAAGGAGATTTCCTGGAAGAAATAAAAAGAAATTGACAGTTTTACTCACAGGTGAAAAGTTTTAACAATCAGAGTCTGTTCTATAAACACACGGACACGCGTGCACACACACACACGGACACGCAGGCGCACACACAACACACGGACACGCAGGCGCACATTTGCCGGCACACACACACACACTCACAGGACACACACGGGCACGTAGGTACCCTGTCCCTCTCCGCCCACTCACACACCGTTCCCCTCCGGCCTCTGTGGCGGGGCAGGTGCCTGCAGTGATCCTGTACTCACTGATGTGTCGACAATGTTAGACCGTTCCCAGCTCAGCGTCATCTCGCTGGTCTGCCCATTCCCGGAGTTGTTCAGAGAGCCCTCCAGTCGGATGGCGTACTTGTTCCCACGCTCCAGGATCGGGAAAAGACGGTCCCCACTGTTTCTCTGCAGGAGTCGAGTCTCCTTCTCTGGTTGGCCAGCCCAGTGTCCAACCTCCTCCTGCACATCGGGAACAGCAGACGGAGACATTACACGGACAGCAGAAGGCGGTCCGACACGGCCCGGACCCTCCCCCGCCCCTCGCGGCCCGGGCCCTCCCCCGCCCCTCTGATAGGACTGGGCATGAACTGGGACCAGTGTTCACAAGCAATTAGAATAATAGAAAGGTTTCAGAACAGAAGGAGGCCATTCGGCCCATCGAGCCTGTGCTGGCTCTTTGTAAAAGCAATCCAGTCAGACCCATTCCCTGCTCTTTCCCTGTAGCGATGCAATCTTTTCTCTTCAAGTATTTATCCAATTCCTTTTTGAAAGCCACAATTGAATCTGCCTCCACCGCCTTTCAGGCAGCGCATTTAAGATTATAACAATTCGCTGAATAAAAAAGGTTTTCCTCATGTCGCCTTTGGTTCTTTTGCCAATCACCTTAAATCTGTGTCCTCTGGTTCTCGACCCTTCCACCAATGGGAACAGTTTCTCTTTATTTACTTTATCTAAACCCTTCATGATTTTGAACACCTCGATCAAATCTCCTCTCAACTTTCTCTGCTCTGAGGAGAACAACCCCAGCTTCTCCAGTCTCTCCACGTAACTGAAGTCCCTCATCCCTGGTACCATTCTAGTAAATCTCTTCTGCACCCTCTCTAAGGCCTTCACATCCTCCCTAAAGCGCTTTGCCCAGAATGGGACAATACTCCAGTCTTGGCCAAACTATCCCGACAGTGAGTGAAATGGCAGTTCACAGGGGCGGAGACTCGAGCTGTTCTCTGTCCAGATTCTGCCTCAGTTTTAAGATACCAGGCAAAAGTTGGAGTTGTGTCACTTACCATCTCCAAGCTGTTGGCGGTGCGACCAATCTTTGCCACAACGTACAAACGCTGCAGCTGCACCTTAACCACAACATTGTCTGAAGGTGTAGGAGAGTCAAAGAGAGGGTGGATAAAGCCCTGATACACCATCACCACATCCAGCTCCGTGTTCGGGTTCTGAATATACGACGGGTTCGTGTTAATCTCAACCTGTGGAGAGGAGAGGCAGAGGGTCAGTAAACCACTGGAGAAAGAGAGAGAGAGAGAGAGACGGGGGGGCGCGCGCGGGGCGGGGCCCGGGGAGAACGTCAGAGGGAGAGAGAGATGATGAGAGGGGGATCGTGAGCACGCTGCTGTGTACTCCCCATTGTGCAGAGTCAGCACCTTCAGGGGAGGGGGAGGGAGAGGGTCAGTAGTTTTGGAAGAGAACTCGTTGGAGGTGGAACAGAGATATCAGAGAGTCTCCCCACAGTCCCTGACCCAGCAGGGCTGCAGTCCCCGGTGGGACAGTGTACGTTTATATCGGTCCTTTCCCACCCGCTCACCTTATCTGGCTGCGAGTTGTTTCGAGGCTGCATGTACGTCACGAGGTGGAGCCCTGGCATGAAGTTTAACCTTTGACATTGCTCCAGCGAGGTGATAAAGGTGGTCTCGGAGCCCCACCAGCCGTAGATACCCGACACTGGCTCCACCTGGCACTTCACCTGGTCTGCAGGGAGATCAGAGGCACCAATTATACCAATCATCAGGCTCTGAGCTGCTGGGCACTGATAGCAGGGTCCCTCCGCTCTGCTCATGGGAACAGACATCAGTTTGCTCACTCGCGCACTGCTCCACGAAGAGGCCCCAGACCGGTTTGGTCACGATCTCTCTGTTCCATGAGTAGATCCCAGATCAGTTTGCTCACTCGTTCACTGCTCCATGAATAGATCTCAGTTCACTTTACTCACTAGATCACTGCTCCATGAAGAGATCCCAGATCAGTTTGCTCACTCCTCCACGAATAGATCCCAGATCAGTTGGGTCACTATCTCTGTTCTATTAAGAGACCCCAGATCTGTTTGCTCACTCGCTCACTCTTCAACGAAGAAATCCCAGATCAGTTTGGTCACTAGCTCACTATTCTATGAAGAGATCCCAGGTCAGTTTGGTGTCTCAGTCATTGTTCCATGAAGAGACCCCAGATCAGAATAACACCCTCTCAAGGTTTGAGCACCCCCCAGCACTGCCACTCCCAAAACAGACTGCTCCTTTGGCAGCCAGCCTGAGATGGCAGGTGGGGATCTGTGGGTTGGGGGAGGAATTTATCAGGTACCCGAGACCCTGTACGGTCAGACTGCAACCTGCAACCCTACCTCACCACCAGATAACAGCTGTGGAATAAGCCAGTGGAAACCAGTGCCCGCACCAGATTCAAGCAGTGGCATCGCCTTCCAAATGCTGTTCCACTGGGACAGGCTGCACCTGAACCCAGGCTGGGACCACGGTCCTAGCTGAAAGGATAAATGGGCTGTGGAACGGACAAGAGGGAGGAGCGTCCGGAGGAAATAATAACCTAAAGATAGCAAAAAAATGGAATATGAGCAAAGGTCAGAGTACAAAAAGAGATAAATATAAATACTCGGGGAACAGAAAAGATTATAGGAAACAATAATACCTGTTAAAACTAAAGCAGGGATGATTTAAAAAAAACATAAAATTGCTGGTAAAACGAGGGTCAGCAATCACCAGATTAAGAGACTGTTAACAAAAAGGAGAGTGCATGGAATTGGAGAGGGAATTGGTTAGGAGGTAGGAGACAGAGAGTGGGGATAATGGGTCTGTACTCACATTGTCAGGATGTGACTAGTGGCGTCCCCCAGGGATCTGTTCTGGGACCTCAGCTTTTCACTGTATTTATAAATGACTTGGATGAAGGAATAGAGAGCCCCATATCCGAGTTTACTGACGACACTGAGTTAGGAGGCACAGTAAATAGCGTTAATGGGAGCAGAAAGTTGCAAAGGGACATTGAGAGATTCAGTGAGTGGGTAAAACTGGGGCAGATGGAGTTCAATGTGGGGAAAGTGTGAGGTCATCCACTTTGGACCTAAGAAAGATAAATCAGAGTATTTTCTCAATGGTGAGAAACTCGAAACTGTGGATGAGCAGAGAGATTCAGGGGGTCCAAGCACAGAAATCACTAAAAACTGGCGGAGAGGTACAAAAAATAATTAAAAAGGCTGATGGGATGTTGGCCTTTATCTCGAGGGCTGGAATACAAAGGGGTGAAGTTGTGATCCAGCTGTACAGAGCTCTGGTTAGAGCCCATCTGGAGAACTGGGTTCAGTTCTGGGCTCTGCACCTCAGGAAGGAGATACTGGCCTTGGAGGGGGTGCAGTGCAGATTCACCAGAATGATACCGGGGCTAAAAGGGTTAAATTATGAGGACAGGTTGCACAGACTGGGCTTGTATTCCCTCGAGTGTAGAAGATTAAGGGGTGATCTAATTGAGGTGTTTAAGATGATTAAAGGATGTGATAGGGTAGATAGAGAGAAACTATTTCCTCTGGTTGGGGGAGTCCAGAACAAGGGGGAAAACCTTAAAATTAGAGCCAGGCCGTTCAGGGGTGATGTCAGGAAGCACTTCATCACACAAAGGGGAGTGGGAATCTGGAACTCTCTCCCCCAAAAAAGCTGTTGAGGCTGGGGGTCAATTGAAAATTTCAAAACTGAGATTGATCGATTTTTGTTGGGTGAGGGGATTAAAGGTTACGGAACCAAGGCGGGTAAATGGAGTTAAGATACAGATCAACCATGAACTAACTGAATGGTGGAACAGGCTCGAGGGGCTGAACGGCCTCCTCCTGCTCCTATGTTCCTCCAGCAGCTCTCTGATCCACGTCTCTGATATCAACCCAACAAACTGATGAACGAATAAAAAGCCATCATCAGATTTATAATAAAACTAACGGCAAATAAATCATTTTTCTTTTAATAATTCAGCATTTTACCGGCAAATGGGAGGCAGACGCCTGTCTGAACACACCATCCGAGTAAGCCTGGGGCGAGAGGGGGTGAAACACGGCTCAGTCCAAACACCAAACACGACTGGCAGTCTGTCAGGAGCCTCGCCAATCCCAGACAGCTCACGTGGGGACACTGTGGGAACAAGAGGCCGGCAGTGACTCAAACTCAGACAGTTCACCTCGTGTCTGAGCATCGCCGAACGGCTCGGCCGTTACCCCCACCCCCCCCAGAATCACACGTCCCCCCCCCCCCCCCCAGAATCACACGTCCCCCCGCCCCGTCCCCCCCCCCCCCGGAATCACACGTCCCCTCCCCCGCCCTGTCGCAGAGTCCCCTCCCCCACCCCCGAAATCACACGTCCCCTCCCCCGTCCCGGAATCACACGTCCCCTCCCCCCTCCCGTCGCACCGTCCCCTCCCCCCGCCCCGTCCCCGTCGCACCGTCCCCTCCCCCCGCCCCGTCCCCCGTCGCACCGTCCCCTCCCCCGTCCCGTCGCAGAGGCCCCTCCCCCTCCCCACACGGTCTCACCGTCCACCCCCCTCGAACGCACTCACCGTGCTGTGCGGCTGGTAGCTCTGGCACTCTGCCTGACACCACACACACTCGGGGTCCTTGGTACAAGCCTCCTCTGCCCCGTACAGTGAGCAGTAATCCAGGTGCACCTTCAACAGTCAGAGGGTAAAGGTCAGGATAACACCCTGTAACCGCAGGTAATGTAACACTGGCTGATACCAGACCCCGGCATCACCGTCACTCCCAGCACCGGCACCGCTCAGGTCAGCACTCAGTCACTTTGGTTGATTTTGGTGTAGGCGACACCAAACTTTCCTCAGACTGCCCCGTCAGGCGGGACGGCGTCTGACACGCTGCCCCATCAGGCGGGACGGCGTCTGACACGCTGACCCATCAGGCGGGACGGCGTCTGACACGCTGACCCATCAGGCGGGACGGCGTCTGACACGCTGCCCCATCAGGCGGGACGGCGTCTGACACGCTGCCCCATCAGGCGGGACGGCGTCTGACACGCTGCCCCATCAGGCGGGACGGCGTCTGACACGCTGCCCCATCAGACGGGACGGCGTCTGACACGCTGCCCCATCAGACGGGGACGGCGTCCGACACGCTGCCCCATCAGGCGGGACGGCGTCTGACACGCTGCCCCATCAGACGGGACGGCGTCTGACACGTTGGCCCATCAGACGGGACGGCGTCTGACACGCTGCCCCATCAGACGGGACGGCGTCTGACACGCTGCCCCATCAGACGGGACGGCGTCTGACACACTGCCCCATCAGACGGGACGGCGTCTGACACACTGCCCCAACCCCTTCCTCAATGGAGATAAGTGATATTACAATACATATGAAATTTGGAATCTATAAAAACAATAAGCAAGTAAATAACTTTGTCTGATCTTGAATTTTTTTTGTTCTCCTGCTGATTTCGCATGGACAGACAGTTTGGCTTTTAAATTTTAAACAGGAAGAGGCCCGTAGGCCCAAGGAGCCTGGCCTCCCTTCACAGGACAATCACACCTCCCGAACCCATCCCAGCAGTGTGATTCTCCCCGGTTATTTATCAATCTATGCTGACCTGTTGGTGATGTCTAACTGCTCACTGCTGCATTGTTTACCCTTTCAACTCGACATTTATTTTCTAGATTTCCTGCTCCCTTCACTCCCTCTGCCCTTGGAGGTGTTTCCATTTTCACCAACATATCCAGGTTAAAATATCGGAGTGTGTCCATGATAATGAACAGAGAACCTTTTTTTAAAAAGAACTATTTTAGCTACTGTTCTCTCCTGAGAATCCACATGATCTGGTCTCTGAAAGGCTGAAACCAACTCCACAGCTCCACAATAGACCGTACTCTAAGTTTCACATTAAACATTAACTATGGTGAGAATTACCACAGAAGAACATAAGAAATAGGAGCAGGAGTCGGCCACACCGCCCCTCGAGCCTGCTCCGCCATTCAATCAGATCATGGCTGATCTTCGACCTCAACTCCACTTTCCCGCCCAATCTCCATACCCCTTGATTCCTCGAGTCCAAAAATCTATCAATCTCAGACTTGAATATACTCAATGACTGAGCATCCACAGCCCTCTGGGGTAGAGAATTCCAAAGATTCACAACCCTCTGAGTGAAGAAATTCCTCCTCATCTCAGTCTTAAATGGCCGATCCCTTATCTTGAGACTATGCCCCCCAGTTCTGGACTCTCCAGCCAGGGGAAACAGCCTCTCAGCATCTAACCTGTCAAGCCCCCTCAGAATCTTATATGTTTCACTGAGATCACCTCTCATTCTTCCATACTCCAGAGAGTATAGGCCCATTCTACTCAATCTCTCCTCACAGGACAACCCTCTCATCCCAGGAATCAATCTAGTGAACCTTCACTGCACCCCCTCTAAGGCAAGTATATCCTTCCTTAGATAAGGAGATCAAAACTGTACACAGTACTCCAGGTGAGGTCTCACTAATGCCCTGAACAAATGTAGCAAGACTTCCTTATTCTTGCAAAAAAGGCCAACATGCCATTTGCCTTCCTAATTGCCCGCTGTACCTGTACGAGGACACCCAAATCCCTCTGAACACCAACATTTAATAGTTTCTCACCATTTAAAAAATATACTGTTTATCTATTTTTCCTATCAAAGTGAATAACCTCACATTTCCCCACATTAAACTCGATCTGCCACCTTCTTGCCCACTCACTTAACCTGTCTATATCCCTTTGCAGACTCTCTGTGTCCTCCTCATTTCCCACCTAACTTTGTATCGTCAGCAAACTTGGATACATTACACTCGGTCCCTTCATCTAAGTCATTAATTTAGATTGTAAATAGCTGGGCCCAAGCACTGATCCCTTGCGGGAACCCCACTAGTCACTGCCTGCCACCCCGATAAAGACCCATTTAGTCCTACTCTCTGTTTCCCACAATCACATGTGCTTTAATTTTGCACACTAACCACACCCCAATCCCATGAGCCCTTATCCTGTGTAACAACCTTTTATGTGGCACTTTATCGAATGCCTTTTGAAAATCCAAATATACAACACCCACTGGTTCCCCTTTATCTACCCTGCTAGTTGCACCCTCAAAAAACTTTAATAAGTTTGTCAAACACGATTTCCCTTTCATAAAACCATGTTGACTCTGCCTAATCATATTATGATTTTCTAAGTGCCTTGTTACCACTTCCTTAATTATGGATTCCAGCATTTTCCCGACAGCTGATGTCAGGCTAACTGGCCTGTTTGTTCCCTGTTTTCTCTCTCCCTTCTTTCTTGAATAACGGGGTTACATTTTCTACCTTCCAATCCGCTGGGACCGTTCCAGAATTTAGGGAATTTTGGAAGATCAAAATCAATGTATCCACTATCTCTGCAGCCACCTCTTTTAGAACCCTCGGATGCAGGCCATCAGGTCCAGGGGATTTGTCGGCTTTTAGTCCCATTAGTTTCTCCAGTACTTTTTCTTTACTGATAATAATTACTTTAAGTTCCTCACTCCCATTAGCCCCTTGGTTCCCCACTATTTCTGGTATGCTTTTTGTGTCTCCTACTGTGAAGACAGATACAAAATATTTGTTTAATGCATCTGCCATTTCCTGATTTCCCATTATAATTTCTCCTGTCTCAGCCTCTAAGGGACCAACGTTTACTTTTTCTACTCTCTTCCCTTTTACACACTTGTAGAAGCTCTTACAATCTGTTTTTTATATTTCTTGCTAGTTTACTTTCATATTCTATTTTCTCCCTTTTATCAATTTTTTGGTCATCCTTTGCTGGTTTCTGAAACTCTCCCAATCCTCAGGCTTACTACAACTCTTGGCAACATTATAGGCCTCTTCTTTTAATCTAATACTATCCTTAACTTCTTTAGTTAGCCACGGATGGATCACTTTTCCTGTGGAGCTTTTATTTCTCAATGGAATGAAAATTCATTGAGAATTTTGAAATATTTCTTCAAATGTTTACCACTGCCTACCTACTGTCATACCTCTTAATCTAATTTCCCAATCTACCTTAGCCAACTCGCCGCTCATTCCTATGTAACTGTCTTTATTTAAGTTTAAGAGGGAGGGAGAGGGGGGGGCGAGGGAGGGAGAGGGGGGGGGGGGCGAGGGAGGGAGGGGGGGGGGGGCGAGGGAGGGAGGGGGGGGGGCGAGGGAGGGAGGGGGGGGGGCGAGGGAGGGAGAGGGGGGGCGAGGGAGGGAGAGGGGGGGCGAGGGAGGAGGGGGGGGCGAGGGAGGGAGGGGGGGGCGAGGGAGGGAGTGGGGGGGGGGCGAGGAGGGAGAGGGGGGGCGAGGAGGGAGAGGGGGGCGAGGGAGGGAGAGGGGGGGCGAGGGAGGGGAGGGGCGAGGGAGGGAGGGGGCGAGGGAGGGGAGGGGGCGAGGGAGGGGAGGGGGCGAGGGAGGGGAGGGGGCGAGGGAGGGGAGGGGGCGAGGGAGGGGAGGGGGCGAGGGAGGGGAGGGGCGAGGGAGGGGAGGGGGCGAGGGAGGGAGAGGGGGGCGAGGGAGGGAGAGGGGGGCGAGGGGGGCGAGGGAGGGAGGAGGGGGCGAGGGAGGGGAGGGGGGCGAGGGAGGGGAGGGGGCGAGGGAGGGGAGGGGGCGAGGGAGGGGGAGGGGGCGAGGGAGGGGAGGGGGCGAGGGAGGGGAGGGGGCGAGGGAGGGGAGGGGGCGAGGGAGGGGAGGGGGCGAGGGAGGGGAGGGGGCGAGGGAGGGGAGGGGGCGAGGGGAGGGGAGGGGGCGAGGGAGGGAGGGGGGAGGGGAGGGGCGAGGGAGGGGAGGGGGCGAGGGAGGGGAGGGGGCGAGGGAGGGGAGGGGGCGAGGGAGGGGAGGGGGCGAGGGAGGGGAGGGGGAGGAGGGAGGGGAGGGGGCGAGGGAGGGGAGGGGGCGAGGGAGGGCACACTTGCGAAAGGATCCTTTCCTGTGAGATTACTGATTAACCCTGTCTCATTACACAATACAAGGTCTGAAATAGCCTGTTCCCTGGTTGGTTCTGTTGCTCTGGGAAACTCTCTCGAATGCATTCCATGAACTCGTTCACTGGACTATCTTTGCTCATTTGATTTGTCCAGTTTCCACGAAGATTGAAGTCCCCAACAATTATTGCATTACCTTTGTTCCAAGCTCCTATTATTTCATGATTAATACTCTGTCCGATAGTATAGCTACTATTAGGGGGCTTGTAAACCACTCCCACCAGTGTTTTCTGCCCCTTGTTAATTCTTATTTCCACCCAGACTGATTCTACTTCCTGATCTTCCGAGCTCAGATCCTTTCTCACCCCCTCCTTTTCCATTCTGCCTGTCTTTTCTAAACGTCAAGTACCCTGGAATATTTAGTTCCCAACCTTGGTCACTTTGCAACCACTGCTCTGTAATGGCTATCAGATCAAACCCATTTATCTCCATTTGTGTCACTAATTCCTCTATCTTGTTACGAATGCTCTGTGCATTCAGATAAAGAGCCTTTAATTTTAACTTTTTACCATTTTTCCCTGCTTTGATCTTATTCGCTGATGCTCTATTACCGTTAAACTCTCTGTCCCTCCTGCCACCCTCTGCTTATCTTTACCCAAATCACTGCACTGCTCTGTTGCCTTGTCTTTTCTCTTTAGATTTCTAAACTTCCCCTCATCCGACCCCTCGCCCCCCCCCACCTTTCTAGTTTAAAGCCCTATCTACAGCCCTAGTTATTCGATTCGCTAGGATACTGGTCCCAGCCCGGTTTAAGCAGAGCCCGTCCCATCAGAACAGCCCCCTCTTTCCCCAGTACTGGAGCCAGTGCCCCGTGAATCGAAACCCCTGTCTCCCACCCCACTCTTTTCTCCATCCATTTAACTCTCTGATCTGTTTGACCCTGTGCCAATTTGCATGTGGCTCAGGCAGTGATCCAGAGATTATTACCTCTGAGGTTCTGCTTATTAATTTGGTCCCCAGCTCCTCAAACTCCCTCAGCAGAACCTCATTTCTAGTCCTACCTCTGTCGTTGGTTCCTACGTGGACCATGAAAACTGGATCCTCCCCCTCACGCTCCAAGTTCTTCTCCAGCCGTGAGGAGATGTCCTTAACCCTGGCCCCGGGCAGGCAACACAGCCTTTGGGACTCTGGGTCACGGCTGCACAGAACAGTCTCTATCCCCCTGACTATACTATCCCCCACTACCACATTCCTTTCTACTCCCTCCACTTGAATGGCCTCCTGTACCACAATGCCGTGATCAGTTTGCCCATCCTCACTGCAGTCCTTGATCTCATCCATACAGGTAGCAAGTACCCCGTACCTGCTGGACAAGATCAAGGGCTGAGGCTCCTCCATCACTCGATCCTGGGCCCCCACACCTGCCTGACTCGCAGTCACACCCTCCTGTCCCTGACCACTGACCGAATCTAAACTACCAAGGGGTGTTGTCTGGTTTATCAAATTCTCTTCAGACAGTCACTCACTGAAAGCTCCGTAGAATGAGACAGCACAGGAGGCCATTCGGCCCGTCTTGCCTGTGCCGGCTCTTTGAAAGAGCTATCCAATTAGTCCCATTCCCCTTCCCTTTCCCCATAGCGCTGTAAATTTTGTCCTTCCCCAATTCCCCACTGAAAGTTATCTGCTTCCACCGCCCTTTCAGGCTGCGCGTTCCAGATCATAACAACTCGCTGCGTTTAAAAAAAAAACTCATCTCACCTCTGGCGTTTTTACCTTAAATCTGTGTCCTCTGGTTAACGACCCTTCTGCCACTGGAAATGGTTTCTCCTTATTTACTCCATAAAAACCCCTCTATTCAATCTCCCCTGAACCTTCTCTGTTCTGAGGAGAACAACCCCAGCTTCTCCAGTCTCTCCACATAACTGAAGTCCCTCATCCCTGGGACCATTCTAGTAAATCTCATCTGCACCCTCTCTAAGGCCTTGACATCCTTCCTAAAGTGCGGTGCCCAGAATTGAACACAATATTCCAGCTGAGGCCTAACCAGTGTTTTATAAAGGTTTATCATAACTTCCTTGCTTTTGTACTCTGTGCCTCTATTAATAAAGCCCAGGATCCCGTATGCTTTTTTAACAGCCTTCTCATCTTGCCCTGCCACCTTCAAAGATTTGTGTACATACACCCCCAGGTCTCTCTGTTCCTGCACCCCCTTTCAGTCGGTCTCCATCCAATGTCCAGTTTCCCTCTGGACTCCCTCATCTGTAACCTTTGCCCCTTTACTCAGAGCTCACTGGCTGTCCAACGCCAATTGTTGTTACAGGACAAAGAACGTCCACAAACGAGACAACCAGTACTTACATTTTGGACCAAAACCTGAGACACAAAAATTGGAACCTTGTAGGCCACGAGGTCACCTAAAGGTCGGCCGCTGTATCCCCCAGCAATCAGCAGGATGTTTCCATTCATTACTGTGGCAACATGGGAATAACGTCCTCGGAAAGATTTACTTTCCCGCCCTGAGAAAATATAAACAAGTGAAATTCAAACCTTAAGTATCTGGTGATACGTCACAGCCCATGGTGTACCTGCCCCGGGACAGTGCAGAGGGAGCTTTACTCTGTATCTAACCCGTGCTGTACCTGCCCCGGGACAGTGCAGAGGGAGCTTTACTCTGTATCTAACCCGTGCTGTACCTGCCCCGGGACAGTGCAGAGGGAGCTTTACTCTGTATCTAACCCGTGCTGTACCTACCCTGGGAGTGTTTGACGGGACAGTGTAGAGGGAGCTTTACTCTGTATCTAACCCGTGCTGTACCTACCCTGGGAGTGTTTGATGGGACAGTGTAGAGGGAGCTTTACTCTGTATCTAACCCCCTGTACCTACCCTGGGAGTGTTTGCTGGGACAGTGTAGAGGGAGCTTTACTCTGTATCTAACCCGTGCTGTACCTACCCTGGGAGTGTTTGCTGGGACAGTGTAGAGGGAGCTTTACTCTGTATCTAACCCGTGCTGTACCTACCCTGGGAGTGTTTGATGGGACAGTGTAGAGGGAGCTTTACTCTGTATCTAACCCCCTGTACCTGCTCTGGGAGTGTTTGATGGGACAGTGTCGAGGGAGCTTCACTCTGTATCTAACCCCCTGTACCTGCTCTGAGAGTGTTTGATGGGACAGTGTCGAGGGAGCTTCACTCTGTATCTAACCCTGTACCTGCCCTGGGAGTGTTTGATGGACAGTGTAGAGCGAGCTTTACTCTGTATCTAACCCTGTACCTGCCCTGGGAGTGTTTGATGGGACAGTGTAGAGGGAGCTTTACTCTGTATCTAACCCCCTGTACCTGCTCTGGGAGTGTTTGCTGGGACAGTGTAGAGGGAGCTTTACTCTGTATCTAACCCCCTGTACCTGCTCTGGGAGTGTTTGATGGGACAGTGTAGAGGGAGCTTTACTCTGTATCTAACCCCCTGTACCTACCCTGGGGGTGTTTGATGGACAGTGTAGAGGGAGCTTTACTCTGCACCTTGCTCATGCTGTATCTGCCCTGTGAGTGGCCACGACGCAGTGTCTGACCCTCCACATACATTGTGCCTGATAACTGTGCTCTCTTACCATCACCTGTGCTGATCAAGAGACCGAGCTCCTGGCTGGAGACCCACTGGTGGCAGCCCAGATGGTAGAAAAAGATATCGCCATCGTAACACTTCTCCTCCTGATAGTGAATGTGAACATTACCCCCTAAAAACCGGGAAAACAGCATCAGGTTAAATGCTCTCAGCACTCGCACATTCCTCCTGTGATCTTCCATCCTCCCACCAGGCCCCAGCAGGGAAAGGGTGCAGGAGCTGCACGATGGAACCTCAGGACACTGCCCCTCCCCTGAAGGTCCTGACTCTCTCTCCCTTCCCCTGACGGTGCTGACTCTCTTCCCCCCTCCCCTGAAGGTGCTGACTCTCTCCCCCCTCCCCTGAAGGTGCTGATTCTCTCCCCCCTCCCCTGAAGTTGCTGACTCTCTCCCCCCTCCCCTGAAGATCCTGACTCTCTACCCCCCCTCCCCTGAAGTTGCTGACTCTCCCCCCTCCCCTGAAGGTGCTGACTCTCTACCCCCCCTCCCCTGAAGTTGCTGACTCTCCCCCCTCCCCTGAAGGTGCTGACTCTCTACCCCCCCTCCCCTGAAGTTGCTGACTCTCCCCCCTCCCCTGAAGGTGCTGATTCTCTCCCCCCTCCCCTGAAGGTGCTGACTCTCTCCCCCCTCCCCTGAAGGTGCTGACTCTCCCCCCTCCCCTGAAGGTGCTGACTCTCTACCCCCCCCTCCCCTGAAGGTGCTGACTCTCTACCCCCCCTCCCCTGAAGTTGCTGACTCTCCCCCCTCCCCTGAAGTTGCTGACTCTCTCCCCCCTCCCCTGAAGTTGCTGACTCTCCCCCCTCCCCTGAAGTTGCTGACTCTACCCCCACCCCTCACATAGGAACAGGAGGAGGCCATTCAGCCCCTCGTGTCTGTTCCGCCATTGAATGAGATCATGGCTGATCTGAATCCGATCTCCATTTACCACCTTGACTCCATATTCCTTAATGCAGCAACTCGCCAAGGCTTCTTCGACAGCACCTCCCAACCCCACGGCCTCTACCACCTAGACGGACAAAGGCAGCAGGCGCATGGGAACAACACCACCTGCACGTTCCCCTCCAAGTCACACACCATCCCGACTTGGAAATATATCGCCGTTCCTTCATCGTCACTGGGTCAAAATCCTGGAACTCCCTTCCTAACAGCACTGTGGGAGAACCTTCACCACACGGACTGCAGCGGTTCAAGAAGGCGGCTCACCACCACCTTCTCAAGGGCAATTAGGGATGGGCAATAAATGCCGGCCTCGCCAGCGACGCCCACATCCCATGAACAAATTTTTAAAAATACTCTTTGGCCAGCAAAAATCTATCGATCTCTGATTTAAAATTATTAATTGAGCTGGCATCTACTGCTGTTTGTGGGAGCGAGTTGCACACTGCTACCACCCTTTGCGTGTAGAAGTGTTTCATGACTTCTCTCCTGAATGGCCTGGCTGTGATTTTAAGTTGATGTGCCCTTGTCCTGGACTCTCCCACCAGCGGGAAAAGCTTCTATTTACCCTATTCCTTTCAAAATCCTAAAAACCTCGATCAAATCACCCCTTAACCTTCTATATTCCAGGGAATACAAGCCTAGTTTATGTAATCTCGCCTCGTAATCTAATCCTTGGAGCCCTGGTAACAGTCTGGTGAATCTGCACTGCACTCCTTCCAAGGCCAATATATCCTTTCCAAGGTGCGGTGTCCAGAACACTACACAGTACTCCAGATGTGGTCCAACCAGGGCTTTATACAGCTGTAGCAAAACTTCCTCCCCTTTATATTCTAGCCCTCTGGTTATAAAGGCCAACATTCTGGCCTCTTGCGCATCCCTGATTTTAATCGCTCCACCATTGGCGGCCGTGCCTTCAGCTGCCGAGGCCCGAAGCCTCTCTATCTCACTCTCCTCCTTTAAGGCACTCTCCCATCTCCTGAAGGTGATGACACTCTCCCCCTCCCAGAAACCCCCAGACTCACCATACACCACCATGTAGTTGCCTATTATCGTGGCAGAGTGAAAGGCTCGCTCTCTCGGGCTGTTCGGGGACTGGTCAGATTTGAAATTGGTCCAGTAACGGAGGTCAATGTGGAAGGCATCAGTCGTGTTCGTCCGATAGCTGAACCTGTGGGAGAGAAGCAGCAGAGTCCAGAACAACCAGCCCTGCGCTGGTCTCTTTAAATACAAAACCACACAATCACAGTCAGAGGGGACAGGTCAGGTCTGCATCCTTGTGGGACACGCTGTACATGGGTGTGTCTCCCTCTGGGGAGAGTGTACACGGGGCGTGTCCCTCTGGAGAGAGTTGGTCACAGGGTGCGTCCCTCTGGGAACAGTGTACACACAGTATACGAGGTGTGTCCCTCTGGGAACAGTGTACACACTGGAAATGGTCCCCCTCACCTGTGTACTCCCAACCCCCGCCCCATGAACTCACATCCTCCCCTCCCACTCACTGTACCTCACCCTGCCCCGTGATACCCACCCAGTTTGTCCCCCCTGCCCCCCATACCGTGTAAACCCCCCGCCCTTACCGTGCTGAGACCCGATGCCCCCCATGTACGAGCAGCATGCGCGATGCGGGATGGAAGACCATGGAGTGACCGGACACGGCTGGGCTTCTCCCTCCAGTGGGAACCACTTCCTCCCAGATCCGCCTCCCCACGTCAAACCGGAACATCTGAGCACTAAACCTGTCCAACCCCGTCCGACCTGAGGGGCAAAGACAGCAAACGTTACACACGAGAAACGAAGACTTGGATTCTTTTTTGTTTTCGATGATTTTCTGTCAAACCTTTAGGAGATGTTACTGCTTGGAATTGAACACTTTGCACTAAAGCACCAACATCAGCAGGGGAGGTACAGAGTAAAGCTCCCTCTACACTGTCCCATCAAACACTCCCAGGGCAGGTACAGGGGGTTAGATACAGAGTAAAGCTCCCTCTACACTGTCCCGTCAAACACTCCCAGGGTCAGGTACAGGGTTAGAGACAGAGTAAAGCTCCCTCTACACTGTCCCATCAAACACTCCCAGGGCAGGTACAGGGGGTTAGATACAGAGTAAAGCTCCCTCTACACTGTCCCATCAAACACTCCCAGGGCAGGTACAGGGGGTTAGATACAGAGTAAAGCTCCCTCTACACTGTCCCGTCAAACACTCCCAGGGTCAGGTACAGGGTTAGAGACAGAGTAAAGCTCCCTCTACACTGTCCCATCAAACACTCCCAGGGCAGGTACAGGGGGTTAGATACAGAGTAAAGCTCCCTCTACACTGTCCCATCAAACACTCCCAGAGCAGGTACAGGGGGTTAGATACAGAGTAAAGCTCCCTCTACACTGTCCCATCAAACACTCCCAGGGCAGGTACAGCACGGGTTAGATACAGAGTAAAGCTCCCTCTACACTGTCCCATCAAACACACCCAGGGCAGGTACAGGGTTAGATACAGAGTAAAGCTCCCTCTACACTGTCCCATCAAACACTCCCAGGGCAGGTACAGGGGGTTAGATACAGAGTAAAGCTCCCTCTACACTATCCCATCAAACACTCCCAGGTCAGGTACAGGGTTAGATACAGAGTAAAAGCTCCCTCTACACTGTCCCATCAAACACTCCCAGGGCAGGTACAGGGTTAGATACAGAGTAAAGCTCCCTCTACACTGTCCATCAAACACTCCCAGGGCAGGTACAGGGTTAGATACAGAGTAAAGCTCCCTCTACACTGTCCATCAAACACTCCCAGGGCAGGTACAGGGTTAGATACAGAGTAAAGCTCCCTCTACACTGTCCATCAAACACTCCCAGGGCAGGTACATGGGGTTAGATGCAGAGTAAAGCTCCCTCTACATTGCCACAATATTGTTTCTTAGCCCGATGGGACTGACCCCATCTGTACTAAAATGACATTTCCAACTCCCACAGATTTGCCCAATGGATTGGTTTGGTCCTGTCGGTTTATGCCCACAAGCTGCAGGTTGGCACTGTACCACATCCAGCCAGTCGTGTCCTTCAGCCCACCAGTTGGAGCTGGAATGGGTTCTGCTTAAGGGAGCACCGGGTGTTTACCCAGACTGTCACCAACACCTGGTCCTGGTGTCACGACTGCTACACTGCAGGTGGCTCCTGTGATCACTGAATTATCCAGGCCCAATAATCCACAGTCTGGGGGCTTCCAATTAAACAATCAAAGTGAATCAGTAATGAAACCAGGGAGAGCATTGAACACACTCACCTCAATACACATCCAGGTATTGGTCCATCACAGGGAGTTGTAAACAATTTTACAACACCAAGTTATAGTCCAGCAATTTTATTTTAAATTCACAAGCTTTCGGAGATTTTCTCCTTCCTCAGGTAAATGTTTACCTGAGGAAGGAGAAAATCTCCGAAAGCTTGTGAATTTAAAATAAAATTGCTGGACTATAACTTGGTGTTGTAAAATTGTTTACAATTGTCAACCCCAGTCCATCACCGGCATCTCCACATCATCACAGGGAGAGCATTGAACACACTCACCTCAATACACATCCAGGTATTGGTCCATCACAGGGAGAGCACTGAACACACTCACCTCAATACACATCCAGGTATTGGTCCATCACAGGGAGAGTGCTGAACACACTCACCTCAATACACATCCAGGTATTGGTCCATCACAGGGAGAGCATTGAACACACTCACCTCAATACACATCCAGGTATTGGTCCATCACAGGGAGAGTGCTGAACACACTCACCTCAATACACATCCAGGTATTGGTCCATCACAGGGAGAGTGCTGAACACACTCACCTCAATACACATCCAGGTATTGGTCCATCACAGGGAGAGTGCTGAACACACTCACCTCAATACACATCCAGGTATTGGTCCATCACAGGGAGAGTGCTGAACACACTCACCTCAATACACATCCAGGTATTGGTCCATCACAGGGAGAGCATTGAACACACTCACCTCAATACACATCCAGGTATTGGTCCATCACAGAGAGAGCACTGAACACACTCACCTCAATACACATCCAGGTATTGGTCCATCACAGGGAGAGTGCTGAACACACTCACCTCAATACACATCCAGGTATTGGTCCATCACAGGGAGAGTGCTGAACACACTCACCTCAATACACATCCAGGTATTGGTCCATCACAGGGAGAGTGCTGAACACACTCACCTCAATACACATCCAGGTATTGGTCCATCACAGGGACAGTGCTGAACACACTCACCTCAATACACATCCAGGTATTGGTCCATCACAGGGACAGTGCTGAATACACTCACCTCAATACACATCCAGGTATTGGTCCATCACAGGGAGAGTGCTGAACACACTCACCTCAATACACATCCAGGTATTGGTCCATCACAGGGAGAGCACTGAACACACTCACCTCAATACACATACGGTATTGGTCCATCACAGGGACAGTGCTGAACACACTCACCTCAATACACATCCAGGTATTGGTCCATCACAGGGAGAGTGCTGAACACACTCACCTCAATACACATCCAGGTATTGGTCCATCACAGGGAGAGCACTGAACACACTCACCTCAATACACATCCAGGTATTGGTCCATCACAGGGACAGTGCTGAACACACTCACCTCAATACACATCCAGGTATTGGTCCATCACAGGGAGAGTGCTGAACACACTCACCTCAATACACATCCAGGTATTGGTCCATCACAGGGAGAGCACTGAACACACTCACCTCAATACACATCCAGGTATTGGTCCATCACAGGGAGAGTGCTGAACACACTCACCTCAATACACATCCAGGTATTGGTCCATCACAGGGAGAGCACTGAACACACTCACCTCCATACACATACAGGTATTGGTCGACCACCGTAGCAGCATGTGACGCCAGCCCTGACGGGCTCTGGGAATTCACTGCCGAAAGCAGCCTCCAGCTCTCGGGCACCGGTTCATATAGCCAGACATCATTGGCCAGAGACCCATCTGACAACTGGCCGCCAAACAGCAGCATGTTTCCCTTCCACTCGACGGCACTGTGAGAGTGTCGGGCAGGCTGCAAGGAGAGAGCACAAGAGTGTCTGAGGACCGACAGAGCAGCATGTAGACTGACACTGCGGGGTGGGGTGTGACTTACCGGAGAGGGGCTGAGTTCACTCCGATACCACTGGTTACTTGTGAAGTTGTACCTAATGAGGTCACCCAGGACTTCATTCAGATCAAACCCTGCAAAGCGCACAGTGAATTAGACTTTTAACTGCAAACAGGTCTGTGTACTTCAACGGCACAAGAACAATATTCAAGCAAAGATAAACCAGCAAGAAAGACTGCAACAAAAATACCTACAGCACGGGTTAGAGAGTAAAGCTCCCTCGACACTGTGCCATCAAACACTCCCAGGGCAGGTACAGGGAGTTAGATACAGAGTAAAGCTCCCTCTACACTGTCCCGTCAAACACTCCCAGGGCAGGTACAGCACGGGTTAGATACAGAGTAAAGCTCCCTCTACACTGTTCCGTCAAACACTCCCAGGGCAGGTACAGGGGGTTAGATACAGAGTAAAGCTCCCTCTACACTGTCCCGTCAAACACTCCCAGGGCAGGTACAGGGGGTTAGATACAGAGTAAAGCTCCCTCTACACTGTCCCGTCAAACACTCCCAGGGCAGGTACAGCACGGGTTAGATACAGAGTAAAGCTCCCTCTACACTGTCCCGTCAAACACTCCCAGGGCAGGTACAGGGGGTTAGATACAGAGTAAAGCTCCCTCTACACTGTCCCATCAAACACTCCCAGGGCAGGTACAGCACGGGTTAGATACAGAGTAAAGCTCCCCCTACACTGTCCCGTCAAACACTCCCAGGGCAGGTACAGGGGGTTAGATACAGAGTAAAGCTCCCTCTACACTGTCCCGTCAAACACTCCCAGAGCAAGTACAGGGGGTTAGATACAGAGTAAAAGCTCCCTCTACACTGTGCCATCAAACACTCCCAGGGCAGGTACAGGAGTTTAGATACAGAGTAAAGCTCCCTCTACACTGTCCCGTCAAACACTCCCAGGGCAGGTACAGGGGGTTAGATACAGAGTAAAGCTCCCTCTACACTGTCCCATCAAACACTCCCAGGGCAGGTACAGGAGTTTAGATACAGAGTAAAGCTCCCTCTACACTGTCCCGTCAAACACTCCCAGGGCAGGTACAGGGGGTTAGATACAGAGTAAAGCTCCCTCTACACTGTCCCGTCAAACACTCCCAGGGCAGGTACAGGAGTTTAGATACAGAGTAAAGCTCCCTCTACACTGTCCCATCAAACACTCCCAGGGCAGGTACAGGGGGTTAGATACAGAGTAAAGCTCCCTCTACACTGTGCCATCAAACACTCCCAGGGCAGGTACAGAGTAAATCTGTGCACCCAAACTTTAGGAAGGTGACGGGTGAATTACAAGAGGTGATGCGGAGACCTACCACCAAATATGTAGAGCGAGTTGGTGGTATTTAAGAAGGTGCCAGCAGCCGCTGTGCGTGCCACGTACTCCTGGTCCGATCTGCTGACGTTGTACCAGCTGCCTGCACTCTGGTTGTCGTTGAGTGAAAGGTCACAGTTGTGACCTATGAACCCTGATTGGCACTGGCAATGCTGTGTCTGTGTGAAAGAGAAAAATCCTTCAGACAAGAGCCAAATTAGAACCAACGACTAATCCCACTGTCGCCCTCTCCCCACATCAATCCCAAACTAATCCCACTGTCGCCCTCTCCCCACATCAATCCCAAACTAATCCCACTGTCGCCCTCTCCCCACATCAATCCCAAACTAATCCCACTGTCACCCTCTCCCCACATCAATCCCAAATTAATCCCACTGTCGCCCTCTCCCCACATCAATCCCAAACTAATCCCACTGTCACCCTCTCCCCACATCAATCCCAAACTAATCCCACTGTCGCCCTCTCCCCACATCAATCCCAAACTAATCCCACTGTCACCCTCTCCCCACATCAATCCCAAACTAATCCCACTGTCGCCCTCTCCCCACATCAATCCCAAACTAATCCCACTGTCGCCCTCTCCCCACATCAATCCCAAACTAATCCCACTGTCGCCCTCTCCCCACATCAATCCCAAACTAATCCCACTGTCACCCTCTCCCCACATCAATCCCAAACTAATCCCACTGTCACACTCTCCCCACATCAATCCCAAACTAATCCCACTGTCACCCTCTCCCCACATCAATCCCAAACTAATCCCACTGTCACCCTCTCCCCACATCAATCCCAAACTAATCCCACTGTCACCCTCTCCCCACATCAATCCCAAACTAATCCCACTGTCACCCTCTCCCCACATCAATCCCAAACTAATCCCACTGTCGCCCTCTCCCCACATCAATCCCAAACTAATCCCACTGTCGCCCTCTCCCCACATCAATCCCAAACTAATCCCACTGTCACCCTCTCCCCACATCAATCCCAAACTAATCCCACTGTCACCCTCTCCCCACATCAATCCCAAACTAATCCCACTGTCGCCCTCTCCCCACATCAATCCCAAACTAATCCCACTGTCGCCCTCTCCCCACATCAATCCCAAACTAATCCCACTGTCGCCCTCTCCCCACATCCCCGCATCAATCCCAAACTAATCCCACTGTCACCCTCTCCCCACATCCCCGCATCAATCCCAAACTAATCCCACTGTCACCCTCTCCCCGCATCAATCCCAAACTAATCCCAAGGTCGCCCTCTCCCCACATCAATCCAAAACTAATCGCACTGTCACACTCTCCCCACATCCCTGTATCAATCCCAAATTAATCCCATTGTCCCACTCTCCCCATAGGCCCTGTATCAATCCCAAACTAATCCCACTGCCCCGCTCTCTCCCCTTAGCCCTGTATCAATCCCAACCTAATCCCACTGCCCCGCTCTCTCCCCATGTTCCTGTCTCAATCCCAAACTAATCCCACTGTCCCACTCTCTCCCCATAGCCCTGTATCAATCCCAAACTAATCCCACTGCCCCACTCTCTCCCCCAAACTAATCCCACTGTCCCACTCTCTCCCATAGCCCTGTATCAATCCCAAACTAATCCCACTTTCCCACTCTCTCCCATAGCCCTGTATCAATCCCAAACTAATCGCACTTTCCCACTCTCTCCCATAGCCCTGTATCAATCCCAAACTAATCCCACTTTCCCACTCTCTCCCATAGCCCTGTATCAATCCCAAACTAATCCCACTTTCCCACTCTCTCCCATAGTCCTGTATCAATCCCAAACTAATCCCGCTGCCCCACTCTCCTCACTGCTCACATATCTTTGGCCCTGGTCTGTCCACCCTTTCTCTCAGTATGCTTTTGTTTTTAATCTTTTTATGATAATCTCATTACCCTTTATGTTCCTGGCAGTGTTTTCATGTCCTCTCTTACCCCTCCTTTTCCCCTTCTCTTCTCTTCACCTGTTACTACCCTTAATGTTGCCGTGGGTCTCTCCCTCGGACTCTCTATTTCTCCAATCGCCCACAGGCCTTCGCCACAGCCTGGCTGGGATCTTGTTAGGTTTCACCCTAACCACCTTGCACTTTAATATTTCCCACCGCTGCTCTGCTGTTTCATGTGCCAGCTTCCCTCTCCGATTAACCTGGGCTTTCACCCTCCCAACCATCCTGTATCCCAGCCCAACACCAGAACTGAATTACTGTAACAGTAATTACGCTCTGATCACCAACCGCTGAATGTTTTACCTTCTGTTCACTGAATTGTCCCAGATCGCACCCCCAGAACCAGGTCCAATGCTGCACCTTCCCTTTCGCTTTCCAGTTTCAGGACTGGGAAAGAGAGCCTCCCCATTCAGACCAGCACTGCGGCACTATCCCTCTCGACCTCCGAATAAATCACCCCACCCTTACCCCAACACACTGTCCGTGCGACAGACAATAATCACTGCAGTTCTGGACGTCACAGGCGTCTCCACTCCATCCCGAGTCACACGTGCAGGTCCCTGCGAGGTCACACGTCCCGTGACCAGAGCACCCCATGGGACAGAGAGTGAAAATATACGTCGCGTTAAATCCCAGCAGGTTGTAATTGGCATCACTGAACAGGTGGAGCAGCATCTGAGGACAGAGAGACACATAAAGGATCGGACTCAGAGCACCGGAGTCTGTCATACCACACTCGCCCCGCCGGCCCGCAGCCGCCCATGCACTCCCGCCGGCCGCCCTCGCACGCCCGCCGGCCCGCAGCCGGCCTCGCACGCCCGCCGGCGGCCCTCGCACGCCCGCCGGCCCGCAGCCGCCCTCGCACGCCTGCCGGCCGCCCTCGCGCGCCCGCCGGCCCGCAGCCGCCCCCGCACGCCCGCCGGCCCGCAGCCGCCCCCGCACGCCCGCCGGCCCGCAGCCGCCCCCGCACACCCGCCGTCCCGCAGCCGTCCTCGCACGCCCGCTGCCGCCCTCGCACGCCCGCCGGCCCGCAGCCGCCCCCGCACGCCCGCCGGCCCGCAGCCGCCCCCGCACGCCCGCCGGCCCGCAGCCGCCCCCGCACACCCGCCGTCCCGCAGCCGTCCTCGCACGCCCGCCGGCCCGCAGCCGCCCCCGCACGCCCGCCGGCCCGCAGCCGCCCCCGCACGCCTGCTGCCGCCCTCGCACACCCGCCGTCCCGCAGCCGTCCTCGCACGCCCGCCGCCGCCCTCGCACACCCGCTGGCCCGCAGCCGCCCCCGCACGCCCGCAGCCGCCGGCCCGCAGCCGCCCTCGCACGCCCGCCGCCGCCCTCGCACGCCCGCCGGCCCGCAGCCGCCCTCGCACGCCCGCCGGCCCGCAGCCGCCCTCCGGCCCGCAGCCGCCCCCGCACGCCCGCCGGCCCGCAGCCGCCCCCGCACACCCGCCGTCCCGCAGCCGTCCTCGCACGCCCGCTGCCGCCCTCGCACGCCCGCCGGCCCGCAGCCGCCCCCGCACGCCCGCCGGCCCGCAGCCGCCCCCGCACGCCTGCTGCCGCCCTCGCACACCCGCCGTCCCGCAGCCGTCCTCGCACGCCCACCGCCGCCCTCGCACACCCGCCGGCCCGCAGCCGCCCCCGCACGCCCGCAGCCGCCGGCCCGGAGCCGCACTCGCACGCCCGCCGCCGCCCTCGCACGCCCGCCGGCCCGCAGCCGCCCTCGCACGCCCGCCGGCCCGCAGCCGCCCTCCGGCCCGCAGCCGCCGTCGCACGCCCGCCGGCCCGCAACCGCCCTCGCACGCCCGCCTCCGCCATCGCAGGCCCGCCGGCCCGCAGCCGCCCCCGCACGGGCCGGCCCGCAGCTGCCCACGCACGCCCGCCGGCCCGCAGCCTCCCTCGCACGCCGGCCGGCCCGCAACCGCCCTCGCACACCCGCCTCCGCCATCGCAGGCCCGCCGGCCCGCAGCCGCCCCCGCACGGGCCGGCCCGCAGCTGCCCACGCACGCCCGCCGGCCCGCAGCCGCCCTCGCACGCACGCACGCCGCCGCGCCCCCGCAGCCGCCCTCGCACGCCCGCCGTCGCACACCCGCCGGCCACCCTCGCACGCCCGCCGGCCCGCAGCCACCCTCGCACACCAGCTGACTCACAACCGCAGTCACACAGCCACTCACACCCCCGACCCACGGCGAGGATTTCACTGACCTTTCCTGACTGTGCCTCGATGGGCTCTGGCAGTGAGTTCCCACTCAGACTGGCGAGGAGGGGGCTGCTGTACGAGTCGCCGTCGTAAATGAAGAGGTAATCGTAGGTGCACTCAGTGTCCAGGAACATGAAGGTGAGAACGATGCGGAAACTGCTGTTTGGGGCTTTAAACAAACAAACTTCGCATCAACTCGGCGTAAAAACACAACAGGCTGAGCTCCAGGCTCGCCCTGCTCCAGGGACCAGCAGTGGCCACAGTGCTGTTTGTACAAGAGAATCAGCGAGACTTGGCACTGGGGTGGCACCATAGAACCACACAAGGTCACAGGAGAAATGGAGGCCATCTGGCCCATCGAGCTCATGCCGGCTCCTTGCTGGAACAATCCAGAACTAACTGCGCCGCTCTCTCCCCATAGCCCTGCGTCATTGGCAGGTGACAGGCCAGAGGTAACCCTCCTGCACAGGGCAGTCTGTGTAATAAATTGGATAGCCCAGTGGTGAAGGATAGAATACTAGAGCTCGATCTTCAGTTGCTTCCAAGCCTTTATTCACAGAGCTCCACATTACACACTGTGCACCCCCTCGATAAGCTCTCCTATAAATGGATACGAGAGTCCCCAATTGATACGCACCACCTGAATACAATTAACACTATAAATCACATGGATACATACACCCCTCCTGCCCATCGCTGCTTCCCCCGTCTCCTGCCGGAAAGAGGATGTGTGTCGGTGTGAGGTGAGTATTGGGCTCCCCAGTGACTGGGCTCACTCACAAACACTGGCCCTAAATCGGAGGGACAGCAGGGCCTCCTACGCCCAGCCAACAGTCCCCAGTAAGAGCCAATGTCTTCAGGAGTTGAATGGAGAGAATTCAACCGTGAAAATTTTAAATAGGAACATAGGAACAGGAGGAGGCCTTTCAGCCCCTCGAGCCTGCTCCGCCATTCAATAAGATCATGGCTGATCTGATCTTAACCTCAAATCTGAAGAACACAAGAAGTAGGAGTAGGAGCAGGACCCGGCCACTCAGCCCCTGGGCCCTCTCCGCCACCCACAGGGCCTTGACCGATCCGAGCTCAGCTTCATGTCCAATTTCCTGCCCGCTCCCCGTAACCCCTAATTCCCTTTACTTCTAGGAAACTGTCTATTTCTGTTTTAAATTTATTCAATGATGTAGCTTCCACAGCTTCCCGGGGCAGCAAATTCCACAGACCTACTACCCTCTGAGTGAAGAAGTTTCTCCTCATCTCAGTTTTGAAAGAGCAGCCCCTTATTCTAAGATTATGCCCCCTAGTTCTAGTTTCACCCATCCTTGGGAACATCCTTACTGCATCCACCCGATCAAGACCCTTCACAATCTTATATGTTTCAATAAGATCGCCTCTCATTCTTCTGAACTCCAATGAGTGGAGTCCCAATCTACTCAACCTCTCCTCATATGTCCGCCCCCTCATCCCCGGGATGAGCCGAGTGAACCTTCTTTGTACTGCCTCGAGAGCAAGTATGTATTTTCTTAAGTATGGACACCAAAACTGTATGCAGTATTCCAGGTGCAGTCTCACCAATACCTTATATAACTGCAGCAATACCTCCCTGTTTTTATATTCTATCCCCCTAGCAATAAAAGCCAACATTCCGTTGGCCTTCTTGATCACCTGCTGCACCTGCAAACTAACTTTTTGATTTTCTTGCACTAGGACCCCCAGATCCCTTTGTACTGCAGTACTTTCCAGTTTCTCGCCATTAAGATAATAACTTGCTCTCTGATTTTTCCCGCCAAAGTGCATAACCTCACATTTTCATTAAGGTTCCCTTATCTAACAGTTTTGAAATTCTCAATTGACTCCCAGTCTCAACAGCTTTTGGGGGAGAGAGTTCCAGATTCCCACTCCCCTTTGTGTGAAGAAGTGCTTCCTGACATCACCCCTGAACGGCCTAGCTCTAATTTTAAGGTTTTCCCCCTTGTTCTGGACTCCCCCCACCAGAGGAAATAGTTTCTCTCTATCTACCCTATAAAATTCCTTAATTAAACAATTCAATTAGATCACCCTTTAATCTTCCATATCCAACGGAATACAAGCCCAGTCTGTGCAACCTGTCCTCGTAATTTAACCCTTTTAGCCCCGGTATCATTCTGGTGAATCTGCGCTGCACCCCCTCCAAGGCCAGTATCTCCTTCCTGAGGGGCGGGGCCCAGAACTGAACCCAGTTCTCCAGATGGGCTCTAACCAGAGCTCTGTACAGCTGTAACACAACTTCACCCCTTTGTATTCCAGCCGCATGGAGATTAAGAAACAGCATCCTGGTAATTCAGTGGCTGTGATGTTCTTCAGGACGACCCATAGTTATGAAAAGCACTGTATCAATGCATGTTCTCCTTAATAGCAGGTACACAAACACACGCCCAGGAAAACTCACCTCGGATGAGCCACTCGCAGTTCCCGTTGACAGAGTAATTCCCGGGCCCGTCAGTCACGTAGCCTGGCTCTTGATACAGGAGCTGCCGCTGCCCTTTGCACTCTCCAGCTCGTGCTCTGCGAGACAGCAGCAGCACGAGAAACACAAGCCCGTCCAACATCCTCAACCTCTTAGTGTGCACACACCACAGGGCCACCCCCATTCTGTGCTCTCTGTGGGGGGTCACGGGGCGGCTCGAACCCGCTGACGATTGGCTGACCGACTGAGGTCAATCACTTGGATCGGGAGGGTCAAAGGTCAGGTCCATCGTGTGCTGAAAAGGAACAAGCAATGTTTAAGGATAACAACTGCACTCAGCAACATCTGATACAGGTGTATCTGTGCACAGAATTCTGCACCATGCCAGGGTCTGTGTGTAAAGTAATATATTATGTGTACTAATAGTGTATGCACACAAATCTTTGAAGGTGGCAGGACCAGAGAAGGCTGTTAAAAAAGCATACGGGATCCTGGGCTTTATAGAGGCACAGAGTACAAAAGCAAGGAAGTGATGCTAAACCTTTATAAAACACTGGTTAGGCCTCAGCTGGAGTATTGTGTCCAATTCTGGGCACCGCACTTTAGGAAGGATGTCAAGGCCTTGGAGAGGGTGCAGAGGAGATTTACTGGAATGGTCCCAGGGATGAGGGACCTCAGTTATGTGGAGAGACTGGAGAAGCTGGGATTGTTCTCCTCAGAGCAGAGAAGGTTAAGGGGAGATTTGATGGAGGGGTTCAAAGTAATGAACGTTTTTGATAGTGTAAATAAAGAGAAACTGTTTCCAGTGGCAGAAGGGTCGGTAACCATAATATGATTAGGCAGAGTCAACATGATTTTATGAAAGGGAAATCGTGTTTGACGAATTTATTCGAGTTTTTTGAGGATGTAACTAGCAGGGTAGATAAAGGGGAACCAGTGGATGTCATATATTTAGATTTTCAAAAAGCTTTCGATAAGGTGCCACATAAAAGGTTGTCACACAAGATAAGAGCTCATGGGATTGTGGGTGATATATTAGCATGGATAGAGGATTGGTTAACGGACAGAAAACAGAGAGTAGGAATAAAGGGGTCATTCTCAGGTTGGCAGGCTGTAACTAGTGGGGTGCCACAAGGATCAGTGCTTGGGCCTCAGCTATTTACAATCTATATTAATGACTTAGATGAAGGGACCGAGTGTAATGGATCTCAGTTTGCTGACGATACAAAGCTAGGTGGGAAAGTAAGCTGTGAGGAGGACACAGAGAGTCTGCAAAGGGATATAGACAGGTTAAGTGAGTGGGCAAGAAGGTGGCAGATCGAGTTTAATGTGGGGAAATATGAGGTTATTCACTTCGGTAGGAAGAATAGAAAAACAGAATATTTTTTAATTGGTGAGAAACTATTAAATGTTGGTGTTCAGAGTGATTTTGGGTGTCCTTGTACAAGAAACACAGAAAGTTAGCATGCAGGTACAGCAAGCAATTAGGAAGGCAAATGGTACGTTGGCCTTTATTGCAAGAGGGTTGGAGTACAAGAGTAAGGAAGTCTTGCTGAATTGTACAGGGCTTTGGTGAGACCACACCTGGAGTACAGTGTACAGTTTTGGTCTCCTTATCTAAGGAAGGATATACTTGCCTTAGAGGGGGTGCAACGAAGGTTCACTAGATTGATTCCTGGGATGAGAGGGTTGTCCTGTGAGGAGAGATTGAGTAGAATGGGCCCATGCTCTCGAGTTCAGAAGAATGAGAGGTGATCTCATTGAAACATATAAGATTCTGAGGGGGCTTGATAGGGGAGATGCTGAGAGGTTGCCTCCTTGGCTGCAGAGTCTAGAACTAGGGGGCACAGTCTCAGGATAAGGGGTCGGCCATTTGGGACTGAGATGAGGAGGAATTTCTTCACTCAGAGGTTTGTGAATATTTGGAATTCTCTACCAATCAATATACAGTGTACACCACACTGTACCAATCAATAGTCATTGTGAAAACCTCACTGTACTACTCAATATTCACTGTGTATACCTCACTGTACCAATCAATATTCACTGCGTATACCTCACTGCACCAATCAATATTCACTGTGAATACTGCACTGCACCAATCAATATTCACTGCGTATACCTCACTGTACCAATCAATAATCACTGAGGACACCTCACTGTACGAATTAATATTCACTATGTATACTACAGTGTACAAGTTAATATTCACTGCGTATACCACACTGTACCAATCAATATTCACTGTTTACTGCACTGTACCAATCAATATCCACTGCTTATACCTCAGAGCCAATCAATATTCACGGTGTATACCTCACTGTACCAATTAACATTCATTGTGTATACCACACTGTACCAATCAATAATCACATTTGATTGAATTTTCGAGGAGGTGACAAGGAGGATCGATGAGGGTAGCGTAATTGATGCAGTGTACATGGATTTTAGCAAGGCTTTTGACAAGGTCCCACATGGCAGACTGGTCAAAAAAGTAAAGGCCCATAGGATCCAAGAGAGAGTGACGAGTTGGAACCAAAATTGGCTCAGTGGCAGGAAGCAAAGGGTAATGGTCGACGGGTGTTTTTGCAACTGGAAGGCAGATTCCAGTGGGGTTCCGCAGGACTTGGCACTCGGTCCCTTGCTTTTTGTGGTATATATTAACGATTTGGACTTAAATGTAGGGGGCATGATTAAGAAATTTGCGGATGACACAAAGATCGGCCGTGTGGTTGATAGTGAGGAGGAAAGCTGTAGACTGCAGGAAGATATCAATGGACTGGTCAGATGGGCAGAAAAGTGGCAAATGGAGTTCAATCCAGAGAAGTGTGAGGTAATGCATTTGGGGAGTGCAAACAAGGCGAGGGAATACACAATAAATGGGAGGATACTGAGAGGTGTAGAGGAAGTGAGGGACCTTGGAGTGCATGTCCACAGATCCCTGAAGGTAGCAGGACAAGTAGATAAGGTTGTTAAGATGGCATATGGAATACTTTCCTTTATTAGCCGAGGCATAGAATATAAGAGCAGGAAGGTTATGCTAGAACTGTAAAAAACACTAGTTAGGCCACAGCTTGAGTACTGTGTACAGTTCTGGTCGCCGCATTACAGGAAGGATGTAATTGCACTAGAGAGGGTGCAGAGGAGATTCACAAGGATGTTGCCAGGACTGGAGAATTTTAGCTATGAGGAAAGATTGGATAGGCTGGGGTTGTTTT
>NW_027138279.1:0-61736 GCF_035084215.1 Heptranchias perlo
TCCTCTCTCCATTCTTCTCTCCATTTCCCTCTCCATACCTCTCTCCATTCATCTCTCCATTCCTCTCTCCATACCTCTCTCCATTCCTCTCTGCATACCTCTCTCCATTCCTTTCTCCATTCCTCTCTCGATACCTCTCTCCATTCCTCTCTCCATTCCTCTCTCCATTTCCCTCTCCATACCTCTCTCCATTCCTCTCTCCATTCCTCTCTCGATACCTCTCTCCATACCTCTCTCCATTCCGCTCTCCATACCTCTCTCCATTCCTCTCTCCATTTCCCTCTCCATTCCTCTCTCCATTCCTCTCTCCTTTCCTCTCTCCATTCCTCTCTCCATTCCTCTCTCCATTTCCCTCTCCATTCCTCTCTCCATTCCTCTCTCCATTCCTCTCTCCATACCTCTCTCCATTGCTCTCTCCATTCCTCTCTCCATTCCTCTGTCCATTCTCTCTCCATTCCTCTCTCCATTCCTCTCTCCATTCCCCTCTCCATTCCTCTCTCCATACCTCTCTCCATTTCCCTCTCCATTCCTCTCTCCATATCTCTCTCCATACCTCTCTCCATTCCTCTCTCCATTCCCCTCTCCATTCCTCTCTCCATATCTCTCTCCATAACTCTCTCCATTCCTCTCTCCATTCCTCTCTCCATTCCTCTCTCCATTCCTCTCTCCATTCCCCTCTCTATTCCTCTCTCCATATCTCTCTCCATTCCTCTGTCCATTCTCTCTCCATTCCTCTCTCCATTCCCCTCTCCATTCCTCTCTCCATATCTCTCTCCATTCATCTCTCCATTCCTCTCTCCATTCCTCTCTCCATTCCTCTGTCCATTCTCTCTCCATTCCTCTCTCCATTCCCCTCTCCATTCCTCTCTCCATACCTCTCTCCATTCCTCTCTCCATTCCTCTCTCCATACCTCTCTCCATTCCTCTCTCCATTCCTCTCTCCATTTCCCTCTCCATTCCTCTCTCCATTTCCCTCTCCATTCCTCTCTCCATATCTCTCTCCATTCCTCTCTCCATTCCTCTCTCCGTTCCTCTCTCCATTCCTCTCTCCATATCTCTCTCCATTCCTCTCTCCATTCCTCTCTCCATTCCTCTCTCCATTCCTCTCTCCATACCTCTCTCCATTCCTCTCTCCATTCCTCTCTCGATACCTCTCTCCATTCCTCTCTCCATTCCTCTCTCGATACCTCTCTCCATTCCTCTCTCCATTCCTCTCTCCATTCCTCTCTCCATTCCCCTCTCCATTCCTCTCTCCATATCTCTCTCCATTCCTCTCTCCATTCCTCTCTCCATTCCTCTCTCCATATCTCTCTCCATTCCTCTCTCCATTCCTCTCTCCCTTCCTCTCTCCATATCTCTCTCCATTCCTCTCTCCATTCCTCTCTCCATTCCTCTCTCCATTCCTCTCTCCATTCCTCTCTCCATTCCCCTCTCCATTCCTCTCTCGATACCTCTCTCCATTCCTCTCTCGATACCTCTCTCCATTCCTCTCTCCATTCCTCTCTCCATTCCTCTGTCCATTCTCTCTCCATTCCTCTCTCCATTCCCCTCTCCATTCCTCTCTCCATACCTCTCTCCATTCCTCTCTCCATTCCCCTCTCCATACCTCTCCATACCTCTCTCCATTCCTCTCTCCATTCCTCTCTCCATTCCTCTCTCCATTCCTCTCTCCATTCCTCTCTCCATTCCTCTGTCCATTCTCTCTCCATTCCTCTCTCCATTCCTCTTCTCCATTCCCCTCTCCATTCCTCTCTCCATACCTCTCTCCATTTCCCTCTCCATTCCTCTCTCCATATCTCTCTCCATACCTCTCTCCATTCTCTCTCCATTCCTCTCTCCATTCCCTCTCCATTCCTCTCTCCATATCTCTCTCCATAACTCTCTCCATTCCTCTCTCCATTCCTCTCTCCATTCCTCTCTCCATTCCTCTGTCCATTCTCTCTCCATTCCTCTCTCCATTCCCCTTTCTATTCCTCTCTCCATATCTCTCTCCATTCCTCTGTCCATTCTCTCTCCATTCCTCTCTCCATTCCCCTCTCCATTCCTCTCTCCATATCTCTCTCCATTCCTCTCTCCATTCCTCTCTCCATTCCTCTCTCCATTCCTCTGTCCAGTCTCTCTCCATACCTCTCTCCATTCCTCTCTCCATTCCTCTCTCCATACCTCTCTCCATTCCTCTCTCCATTCCTCTCTCCATTCCTCTGTCCATTCTCGCTCCATTCCTCTCTCCATTCCTCTCTCCATTCCCCTCTCCATTCCTCTCTCCATACCTCTCTCCATTTCCCTCTCCATTCCTCTCTCCATATCCCTCTCCATACCTCTCTCCATTCTCTCTCCATTCCTCTCTCCATTCCCCTCTGCATTCCTCTCTCCATATCTCTCTCCATACCTCTCTCCATTCCTCTCTCCATTCCTCTCTCCATTCCTCTCTCCATTCCTCTGTCCATTCTCTCTCCATTCCTCTCTCCATTCCCCTCTCCATTCCTCTCTCCATATCTCTCTCCATTCCTCTCTCCATTCCTCTCTCCATTCCCCTCTCTATTCCTCTCTCCATATCTCTCTCCATTCCTCTGTCCATTCTCTCTCCATTCCTCTCTCCATTCCCCTCTCCATTCCTCTCTCCATATCTCTCTCCATTCCTCTCTCCATACCTCTCTCCATTTCTCTCTCCATACCTCTCTCCATTCCTCTCTCCATTCCTCTCTCGATACCTCTCTCCAATCCTCTCTCCATTCCTCTCTCCATTCCTCTCTCCATAACTCTCTCCATTCCTCTCTCCATACCTCTCTCCATTCCTCTCTCCATTCCTCTCTCCATACCTCTCTCCATTCCTCTCTCCATTCCTCTCTCGATATCTCTCTCCATTCCTCTCTCCATTCCTCTCTCCATACCTCTCTCCATTCCTCTCTCCGTTCCTCTCCCCATTCCTCTCTCCATTCCTCTCTCCGTTCCTCTCTCCGTTCCTCTCCCCATTCCTCTCTCCGTTCCTCTCTCCGTTCCTCTCCCCGTTCCTCTCCCCGTTCCTCTCTCCATTCCTCTCTCCATTCCTCTCTCCATTCCTCTCTCCATTCCTCTCTCCATACCTTTCTCCATACCTCTCTCCATTCCTCTCTACATTCCTCTCTCCGTTCCTCTCTCCGTTCCTCTCCCCGTTCCCCTCTCCGTTCCTCTCTCCGTTCCTCTCCCCGTTCCTCTCCCCATTCCTCTCCCCGTTCCTCTCCCCGTTCCTCTCTCCGTTCCTCTCTCCGTTCCTCTCTCCGTTCCTCTCCCCGTTCCCCTCTCCGTTCCTCTCCCCGTTCCTCTCCCCGTTCCTCTCTCCGTTCCTCTCTCCGTTCCTCTCCCCATTCCTCTCCCCATTCCCCTCTCCGTTCCTCTCTCCATTCCTCTTTCCACACCTCTCTCCGTTCCTCTCTCTATTCCTCTCTCCGTTCCTCTCTCCGTTCCTCTCCCCATTCCTCTCCCCGTTCCTCTCTCCGTTCCTCTCTCCGTTCATCTCTCCGTTCCTCTCTCCATTCCTCTCCCCATTCCTCTCCCCATTCCTCTCCCCATTCCCCTCTCCATTCCTCTCTCCGTTCCTCTCCCCATTCCTCTCTCCATTCCTCTCTCCGTTCCTCTCTCCGTTCCTCTCCCCATTCCTCTCTCCGTTCCTCTCTCCGTTCCTCTCCCCGTTCCTCTCCCCATTCCTCTCTCCATTCCTCTCTCCATTCCTCTCTCCATTCCTCTCTCCATTCCTCTCTCCATACCTTTCTCCATACCTCTCTCCATTCCTCTCTACATTCCTCTCTCCGTTCCTCTCTCCGTTCCTCTCCCCGTTCCCCTCTCAGTTCCTCTCTCCGTTCCTCTCCCCGTTCCTCTCCCCATTCCTCTCCCCGTTCCTCTCCCCGTTCCTCTCTCCGTTCCTCTCTCCATTCCTCTCTCCATTCCTCTCTCCGTTCCTCTCCCCATTCCCCTCTCCGTTCCTCTCTCCGTTCCTCTCTCCGTTCCTCTCTCCATTCCTCTCCCCGTTCCTCTCTCCGTTCCTCTCTCCATTCCTCTCTCCGTTCCTCTCGCCATTCCTCTCCCCGTTCCCCTCTCCGTTCCTCTCTCCGTTCCTCTCTCCATTCCTCTCTCCATACCTCTCTCCGTTCCTCTCTCCGTTCCTCTCTCCGTTCCTCTCTCTGTTCCTCTCTCCGTTCCCCTCTCCGTTCCTCTCTCCATTCCTCTCTCCATTCCTCTCTCCATTTCCCTCTCCTTATCTCTCTCTCCATTCCCCTCTCCATTCCTCTCTCCATTCCTCTCTCCATTCCTCTCTCCATTTCCCTCTCCTTATCTCTCTCTCCATTCCCCTCTCCATTCCTCTCTCCATTCCTCTCTCCATTCCTCTCTCCATTCCTCTCTCCATTTCCTTCTCCTTATCTCTCTCTCCATTCCCCTCTCCATTCCTCTCTCCATTCCTCTCTCCATTTCCCTCTCCTTATCTCTCTCTCCATTCCTCTCTCCATTCCTCTCTCCATTCCTCTCTCCATTCCTCTCTCCATACCTCTCTCCATTCCTCTCTCCATTCCTCTCTCCATTTCACTCTCCATTTCCCTTTCCATTTCCCTTTCCATTTCCCTCTCCATTTCCCTCTCCATTCCCCTCTCCATTCCCCTCTCCATTCCCCTCTCCATTCCTCTCTCCATACCTCTCTCCATTCCTATCTCCATTTCCCTCTCCATTCCTCTTTCCATTCCTCTCTCCATTCCTCTCTCAATTTCCCTCTCCATTTTCTCTCTCCATTCGTCTCTCCATTCCTATCTCCATTTCCCTCTCCATTCCTCTTTCCATTCCTCTCTCCATTCCTCTCTCCATTTCCCTCTCCATTCCACTCTCCATTCCACTCTCCATTCCACTCTCCATTCTTCTCTCCATTCCCCTCTCCATTCCCATCTCCATTCCCCTCTCCATTCCGCTCTCCGTTCCTCTCCCCATTCCCCTCTCCATTCCTCTCTCCGTACCTCTCCCCATTCCTCTCTCCATTCCTCTCTCCATACCTCTCTCCGTTCCTCTCTCCATACCTCTCTCCATTCCTCTCTCCGTTCCTCTCTCCATTCCTCTCTCCATTCCTCTCTCCATTCCTCTCCCCATTCCCTTCTCCGTTCCTCTCCCCATTCCTCTCTCCGTCCCTCTCTACATTCCTCTCTCCATTCCTCTCTCCATTCCTCTCTCCATTCCTCTCTCCATTCCTCTCTCCATACCTCTCTCCATTCCTCTCTCCGTTCCTCTCTCCGTTCCTCTCCCCATTCCCCTCTCCATTCCTCTCTCCATTGCTCTCTCCATTCCTCTCTCCATTCCTCTCTCCGTTCCTCTCCCCGTTCCTCTCCCCGTTCCTCTCCCCATTCCTCTCTCCATTCCTCTCCCCGTTCCTCTCTCCGTTCCTCTCCCCATTCCTCTCTCCATTCCTCTCTCCGTTCCTCTCTCCATTCCTCTCTCCATACCTCTCTCCGTTCCTCTCTCCATTCCTCTCTCCATTCCTCTCTCCATTCCTCTCTCCATTCCTCTCTCCATTCCTTTCTCCGTTCCTCTCTCCGTTCCTCTCTCCATTCCTCTCCCCATTCCTCTCTCCGTTCCTCTCCATTCCTCTCTCCATTCCTCTCCCCATTCCTCTCTCCGTTCCTGTCTCCGTTCCTCTCCCCATTCCTCTCTCCATACCTCTCTCCATTCCTCTCTCCATTCCCCTCTCCGTTCTTCTCTCCATACCTCTCTCCGTTCCCCTCTCCATTCCTCTCTCCATTCCTCTCTCCATTCCTCTCTCCATTCCTCTCTCCATTCCTTTCTCCGTTCCTCTCTCCGTTCCTCTCTCCATTCCTCTCCCCATTCCTCTCTCCGTTCCTCTCTCCATACCTCTCTCCATTCCTCTCTCCATTCCCCTCTCCGTTCTTCTCTCCATACCTCTCTCCTTTCCTCTCTCCATTCCTCTCTCCATACCTCTCTCCTTTCCTCTCTCCATTCCTCTCTCCATTCCTCTCTCCATTCCTCTCTCCATTCCTTTCTCCGTTCCTCTCTCCGTTCCTCTCCCCATTCCTCTCCCCATTCCTCTCTCCGTTCCTCTCTCCATTCCTCTCTCCATTCCTATCTCCGTTCCTCTCCCCATTCCCCTCTCCGTTCCTCTCTCCATTCCCCACTCCATACCTCTCTCCATTCCTCTCTCCGTTCCTCTCTCTGTTCCTCTCTCCGTTCCTCTCTCTGTTCCTCTCTCCATTCCTCTCTCCATTCCTCTCCCCATTCCCCTCTCCGTTCCTCTCTCCATTCCCCACTCCATACCTCTCTCCATTCCTCTCTCCGTTCCTCTCTCCGTTCCTCTCTCCATTCCTCTCTCCATTCCTCTCTCCATTTCCCTCTCCTTTTCTCTCTCTCCATTCCCCTCTCCATTCCTCTCTCCATTCCTCTCTCCATTTCTCTCTCCATTTCCCTCTCCTTATCTCTCTCTCCATTCCCCTCTCCATTCCTCTCTCCATTCCTCTCTCCATTCCTCTCTCCATTTCCCTCTCCTTATCTCTCTCTCCATTCCCCTCTCCATTCACCTCTCCATTCCTCTCTCCATTCCTCTCTCCATACCTCTCTCCATTCCTCTCTCCATTCCTCTCTCCATACCTCTCTCCGTTCCTCTCTCCATTCCTCTCTCCATTCCTCTCTCAATTTCCCTCTCCATTTTCTCTCTCCATTCCTCTCTCCATTCCTCTCTCCGTTCCTCTCTCCATTCCTCTCTCCATTCCTCTCTCCACTCCTCTCTCAATTTCCCTCTCCATTTTCTCTCTCCGTTCCTCTCTCCGTTCCTCTCTCCGTTCCTCTCTCCGGTCCTCTCTCCGTTCCTCTCTCCATTCCTCTCTCCGTTCCTCTCTCCGTTCCTCTCTCCGTCCCTCTCTCCGTTCCTCTCCCCGTTCCCCTCTCCGTTCCTCTCTCCGTTCCTCTCCCCGTTCCTCTCCCCGTTCCTCTCTCCGTTCCTCTCTCCGTTCCTCTCCCCATTCCTCTCTCCATTCCTCTCTCCGTTCCTCTCCCCATTCCCCTCTCCGTTCCTCTCTCCATTCCTCTTTCCATACCTCTCTCCGTTCCTCTCTCTATTCCTCTCTCCGTTCCTCTCTCCGTTCCTCTCCCCATTCCTCTCCCCGTTCCTCTCTCCGTTCCTCTCTCCGTTCATCTCTCCGTTTCTCTCTCCATTCGTCTCCCCATTCCTCTCCCCATTCCTCTCCCCATTCCTCTCACCATTCCTCTCTCCGTTCCTCTCCCCATTCCTCTCCCCATTCCTCTCTCCGTTCCTCTCTCCGTTCCTCTCTCCGTTCCTCTCTCCATTCCTCTCTCCGTTCCTCTCTCCGTTCCTCTCCCCATTCCTCTCCCCGTTCCTCTCCCCGTTCCTCTCTCCGTTCCTCTCTCCATTCCTCTCTCCATTCCTCTCTCCGTTCCTCTCCCCATTCCCCTCTCCGTTCCTCTCTCCGTTCCTCTCTCCGTTCCGCTCCCCGTTCCCCTCTCCGTTCCTCTCTCCGTTCCTCTCCCCGTTCCTCTCCCCATTCCTCTCTCCATTCCTCTCTCCGTTCCTCTCTCCATTCCTCTCTCCATTCCTCTCTCCATACCTTTCTACATACCTCTCTCCATTCCTCTCTACATTCCTCTCTCCGTTCCTCTCTCCGTTCCTCTCCCCGTTCCCCTCTCCGTTCCCCTCTCCGTTCCTCTCCCCATTCCCCTCTCCGTTCCTCTCTCCGTTCCTCTCCCCGTTCCCCTCTCCGTTCCTCTCTCCATTCCTCTTTCCATACCTCTCTCTGTTCCTCTCTCTGTTCCTCTCTCTGTTCCTCTCTCCGTTCCTCTCTCCGTTCCTCTCTCCGTTCCTCTCTCCGTTCCTCTCCCCATTCCTCTCTCCGTTCCTCTCTCCATTCCTCTCTCCGTTCCTCTCTCCATTCCTCTCCCCGTTCCCCTCTGCGTTCCTCTCTCCGTTCCTCTCTCCATTCCTCTCTCCATACCTCTCTCCGTTCCTCTCTCCGTTCCTCTCTCCGTTCCTCTCTCCGTTCCTCTCTCTGTTCCTCTCTCCGTTCCTCTCTCCATTCCTCTCTCCATTCCTCTCTCCGTTCCTCTCCCCATTCCCCTCTCCGTTCCTCTCTCCGTTCCTCTCCCCGTTCCCCTCTCCGTTCCTCTCTCCATTCCTCTTTCCATACCTCTCTCTGTTCCTCTCTCTGTTCCTCTCTCTGTTCCTCTCTGCGTTCCGCTCTCCGTTCCTCTCTCCGTTCCTCTCTCCGTTCCTCTCTCCATTCCTCTCCCCATTCCTCTCTCCGTTCCTCTCTCCATTCCTCTCTCCGTTCCTCTCTCCATTCCTCTCCCCGTTCCCCTCTCCGTTCCTCTCTCCGTTCCTCTCTCAATTCCTCTCTCCATACCTCTCTCCGTTCCTCTCTCCGTTCCTCTCTCCGTTCCTCTCTCCGTTCCTCTATCCGTTCCTCTCTCTGTTCCTCTCTCCGTTCCTCTCTCCGTTCCTCTCTACATTCCTGTACCCATTCCCCTCTCCGTTCCTCTCTCCATTCCTCTCTCCATTCCTCTCTCCATTTCCCTCTCCTTATCTCTCTCTCCATTCCACTCTCCATTCCTCTCTCCATTCCTCTCTCCATTCTTCTCTCCATTTCCCTCTCCTTATCTCTCTCTCCATTCCCCTCTCCATTCCTCTCTCCATTCCTCTCTCCATTCCTCTCTCCATTCCTCTCTCCATTCCTCTCTCCATTTCCTTCTCCTTATCTCTCTCTCCATTCCCCTCTCCATTCCTCTCTCCATTCCTCTCTCCATTCCTCTCTCCATTTCCCTCTCCATATCTCTCTCTCCATTCCCCTCTCCATTCCTCTCTCCATTCCTCTCTCCATTCCTCTCTCCATTCCTCTCTCCATACCTCTCTCCATTCCTCTCTCCATTCCTCTCTCCATACCTCGCTCCATTTCCCTCTCCATTTCCCTATCCATTTCCCTTTCCATTTCCCTCTCCATTTCCCTCTCCATTCCCCTCTCCATTCCCCTCTCCATTCCTCTCTCCATACCTCTCTCCATTCCTCTCTCCATTTCCCTCTCCATTTTCCTTTCCATTTCCCTCTCCATTTCACTCTCCATTCCCCTCTCCATTCCCCTCTCCATTCCCCTCTCCATTCCTCTCTCCATATCTCTCTCCATTCCTCTCTCCGTTCCTCTCTCCGTTCCTCTCTCCATTCCTCTCTCCATTCCTCTCTCCATTCCTCTCTCCATTCCTCTCTCCATACCTCTCTCCATTCCTCTCTCCATTTCCCTCTCCATTTCCCTTTCCATTTCCCTCTCCATTCCCCTCTCCATTCATCTCTCCATTCCTCTCTCCATACCTCTCTCCATACCTCTCTCCATTCCTCTCTCCATTCCTCTCTCCATTCCTCTCTCCATTCCTCTCTCCATACCTCTCTCCATTCCTCTCTCCATTCCTCTCTCCATTCCTCTCTCCATACCTCTCTCCATACCTCTCTCCATTCCTCTCTCCATTCCTCTCTCCGTTCCTCTCTCCATTCCTCTCTCCATACCTCTCTCCATTCCTCTCTCCATTCCTCTCTCAATTTCCCTCTCCATTTTCTCTCTCCATTCCTCTCTCCATTCCTCTCTCCGTTCCTCTCCCCAATCCTCTCTCCATAACTCTCTCCATTCCTCTCTCCATTCCTCTCTCAATTTCCCTCTCCATTTTCTCTCTCCATTCCTCTCTCCGTTCCTCTCTCCGTTCCTCTCTCCGTTCCTCTCTCCATTCCTCTCTCCATTCCTCTCTCCATTCCTCTCTCAATTTCCCTCTCCATTTTCTCTCTCCATTCCTCTCTCCATTCCTCTCTCCATTCCTCTCTCAAGTCCTCTCTCCATTCCTCTCTCCATTCCTCTCTCCATTCCTCTCTCCATTCCTCTCTCACGTCCTCTCTCCATTCCTCTCTCCATTCCTCTCTCCATTCCAATCTCCATTCCTCTCTCACGTCCTCTCTCCATTCCTCTCTACATTCCTCTCTCCATTCCTCTCTCCATTCCTCTCTCCATTCCTCTCTCCATTCCTCTCTACATTCCTCTCTCCATTCCTCTCTCCATTCCTCTCTCCATTCCTCTCTCCATTCCCCTCTCCATTCCCCTCTCCATTCCCCTCTCCATTCCTCTCTCCGTTCCTCTCACCATTCCCCTCTCCTTTCCTCTCTCCGTACCTCTCCCCATTCCTCTCTCCATTCCTCTCTCCGTTCCTCTCTCCGTTCCTCTCCCCGTTCCTCTCTCCGTTCCTCTCCCCATTCCTCTCTCCATTCCTCTCTCCATTCCTCTCCCCATTCCTCTCTCCGTTCCTCTCCCCATTCCTCTCTCCGTTCCTCTCTCCATTCCTCTCTCCATTCCTCTCTCCATTCCTCTCTCCGTTCCTCTCTCCGTTCCTCTCTCCGTTCCTCTCCCTGTTCCCCTCTCCGTTCCTCTCTCCGTTCCTCTCCCCGTTCCTCTCCCCATTCCTCTCTCCATTCCTCTCTCCGTTGCTCTCCCCATTCCTCTCTCCATACCTCTCTCCATTCCTCTCTCTATTCCCCTCTCCGTTCTTCTCTCCATACCTCTCTCCGTTCCTCTCTCCATTCCTCTCTCCATTCCTCTCTCCATTCCTCTCTCCGTTCCTCTCTCCATTCCTTTCTCCGTTCCTCTCTCCGTTCCTCTCTCCATTCCTCTCCCCATTCCTCTCTCCGTTCCTCTCTCCATACCTCTCTCCGTTCCTCTCTCCATTCCTCTCTCCATTCCTCTCTCCATTCCTCTCTCCATTCCTCTCTCCATTCCTCTCTCCGTTCCTCTCTCCGTTCCTCTCCCCATTCCTCTCTCCATACCTCTCTCCATTCCTCTCTCCATTCCCCTCTCCGTTCTTCTCTCCATACCTCTCTCCGTTCCCCTCTCCATTCCTCTCTCCATTCCTCTCTCCATTCCTCTCTCCATTCCTTTCTCCGTTCCTCTCTCCGTTCCTCTCTCCATTCCTCTCCCCATTCCTCTCTCCGTTCCTCTCTCCATACCTCTCTCCATTCCTCTCTCCATTCCCCTCTCCGTTCTTCTCTCCATACCTCTCTCCTTTCCTCTCTCCATTCCTCTCTCCATTCCTCTCTCCATTCCTCTCTCCATTCATCTCTCCATTCCTCTCTCCATTCCTCTCTCCATTCCTTTCTCCGTTCCTCTCTCCGTTCCTCTCCCCATTCCCCTCTCCGTTCCTCTCTCCGATCCTCTCTGCATTCCTCTCCCCATTCCTCTCTCCGTTCCTCTCTCCATTCCTCTCTCCGTTCCTCTCCCCATTCCCCTCTCCGTTCCTCTCTCAATTCCCCACTCCATACCTCTCTCCATTCCTCTCTCCGTTCCTCTCTCTGTTCCTCTCTCCGTTCCTCTCTCTGTTCCTCTCTCCGTTCCTCTCTACATTCCTCTCCCCATTCCCCTCTCCGTTCCTCTCTCCATTCCTCTCTCCATTCCTCTCTCCATTTCCCTCTCCTTATCTCTCTCTCCATTCCCCTCTCCATTCCTCTCTCCATTCCTCTCTCCATTCCTCTCTCCATTTCCCTCTCCTTATCTCTCTCTCCATTCCCCTCTCCATTCATCTCTCCATTCCTCTTTCCATTCCTCTCTCCATACCTCTCTCCATTCCTCTCTCCATTCCTCTCTCCATACCTCTCTCCATTCCTCTCTCCATTTCCCTCTCCATTTCCCTTTCCATTTCCCTTTCCATTTCCCTCTCCATTTCACTCTCCATTCCCCTCTCCATTCCCCTCTCCATTCCCCTCTCCATTCCTCTCTCCATACCTCTCTCCATTCCTCTCTCCATTTCCCTCTCCATTTCCCTTTCCATTTCCCTTTCCATTTCCCTCTCCATTCCCCTCTCCATTCCTCTCTCCATTCCTCTCTCCATTTCCCTCTCCATTTCCCTCTCCATTTCCCTTTCCATTTCCCTTTCCATTCCCCTCTCCATTCCCCTCTCCATTCCCCTCTCCATTCCTCTATCCATACCTCTCTCCATATCTCTCTCCGTTCCTCTCTCCGTTCCTCTCTCCATTCCTCTCTCCATTCCTCTCTCCATTCCTCTCTCCATTCCTCTCTCCATTCCTCTCTCCATACCTCTCTCCATTCCTCTCTCCATTCCTCTCTCAATTTCCCCCTCCATTTTCTCTCTCCATTCCTCTCTCCATTCCTCTCTCCGTTCCTCTCTCCATTCCTCTCTCCATTCCTCTCTCAATTTCCCTCTCCATTTTCTCTCTCCGTTCCTCTCTCCGTTCCTCTCTCCGTTCCTCTCTCCATTCCTCTCTCCATCCCTCTCTCCATTCCTCTCTCCATTCCTCCCCCAATTCCTCTCTCCATTCCTCTCTCCATTCCTCTCTCCATTCCTCTCTCCGTTCCTCTCCCCATTCCTCTCTCCATTCCTCTCTCCATTCCTCTCTCCATTCCTCTCTCCATCCCTCTCTCCGTTCCTCTCCCCGTTCCTCTCTCCGTTCCTCTCCCCATTCCTCTCCCCATTCCTCTCCCCATTCCTCTCACCATTCCTCTCTCCATTCCTCTCTCCATTCATCTCTCCATTCCTCTCTCCATACCTCTCTCCATTCCTCTCTCCGTTCCTCTCTCCGTTCCTCTCTCCGTTCCTCTCTCCGTTCCTCTCCCCGTTCCCCTCTCCGTTCCTCTCTCCGTTCCTCTCCCCATTCCTCTCTCCGTTCCTCTCTCCGTTCCTCTCCCCATTCCTCTCTTCCTTCCTCTCTCCGTTCCTCTCCCCATTCCCCTCTCCGTTCCTCTCTCCATTCCTCTTTCCATACCTCTCTCCGTTCCTCTCTCCGTTCCTCTCCCCGTTCCTCTCCCCGTTCCTCTCTCCGTTCCTCTCTCCGTTCCTCTCTCCATTCCTCTCTCCGTTCCTCTCTCCGTTCCTCTCCCCATTCCTGTCTCCATTCCTCTCTCCATTCCTCTCTCCATTCCTCTCTCCATTCCTATCTCCATTCCTCTCTCCATTCCTCTCTCCATACCTTTCTCCATACCTCTCTCCGTTCCTCTCTCCGTTCCTCTCTCCGTTCCTCTCTCCGTTCCTCTCTCCGTTTCTCTTCCCGTTCCCCTGTCCGTTCCCCTCTCCGTTCCTCTCCCCGTTCCTCTCCCCGTTCCTCTCCCCGTTCCTCTCCCCGTTCCTCTCTCCGTTCCTCTCTCCATTCCTCTCTCCGTTCCTCTCCCCGTTCCCCTCTCCGTTCCTCTCTCCATTCCTCTTTCCATACCTCTCTCCGTTCCTCTCTCCGTTCCTGTCTCTGTTCCTCTCTCCGTTCCTCTCTCCGTTCCTCTCTCCATTCCTCTCCCCATTCCTCTCTCCATTCCTCTCTCCGTTCCTCTCTCTGTTCCTCTCTCCGTTCCTCTCTCTGTTCCTCTCTCCGTTCCTCTCTCCATTCCTCTCCCCATTTCCCTCTCCGTTCCTCTCTCCGTTCCTCTCTCCATTCCTCTCTCCATACCTCTCTCCATTCCTCTCTCCGTTCCTCTCTCCGTTCCTCTCTCTGTTCCTCTCTCCGTTCCTCTCTCTGTTCCTCTCTCCGTTCCTCTCTCCGTTCCTCTCTCCATTCCTCTCTCCATTTCCCTCTCCTTATCTCTCTCTCCATTCCCCTCTCCATTCCTCTCTCCATTCCTCTCTCCATTCCTCTCTCCATTTCCCTCTCCTTATCTCTCTCTCCATTCCTCTCTCCATTCCTCTCTCCATTCCTCTCTCCATTCCTCTCTCCATTCCTCTCTCCATTTCCCTCTCCTTATCTCTCTCTCCATTCCCCTCTCCATTCCTCTCTCCATTCCTCTCTCCATTCCTCTCTCCATACCTCTCTCCATTCCTCTCTCCATTCCTCTCTCCATTCCTCTCTCCATTCCTATCTCCATTCCTCTCTCCATTCCTCTCTCCATACCTTTCTCCATACCTCTCTCCGTTCCTCTCTCCGTTCCTCTCTCCGTTCCTCTCTCCGTTTCTCTTCCCGTTCCCCTCTCCGTTCCCCTCTCCGTTCCTCTCCCCGTTCCTCTCCCCGTTCCTCTCCCCGTTCCTCTCCCCGTTCCTCTCTCCATTCCTCTCTCCGTTCCTCTCCCCGTTCCCCTCTCCGTTCCCCTCTCCGTTCCTCTCCCCGTTCCTCAGCCCGTTCCTCTCCCCGTTCCTCTCTCCATTCCCCTCTCCGTTCCTCTCTCCATTCCTCTTTCCATACCTCTCTACGTTCCTCTCTCCGTTCCTCTCTCTGTTCCTCTCTCTGTTCCTCTCTCCGTTCCTCTCTCCGTTCCTCTCTCCGTTCCTCTCTCCGTTCCTCTCTCCGTTCCTGTCTCCGTTCCTCTCTCCGTTCCTCTCTCCGTTCCTCTCTCCATTCCTCTCTCCGTTCCCCTCTCTGTTCCTCTCTCCGTTCCTCTCTCCATTCCTCTCTCCATACCTCTCTCCATTCCTCTCTCCGTTCCTCTCTCTGTTCCTCTCTCCGTTCCTCTCTCTGTTCCTCTCTCCGTTCCTCTCTCCGTTCCTCTCTACATTCCTGTACCCATTCCCCTCTCCGTTCCTCTCTCCATTCCTCTCTCCATTCCTCTCTCCATTTCCCTCTCCTTATCTCTCTCTCCATTACCCTCTCCATTCCTCTCTCCATTCCTCTCTCCATTCCTCTCTCCATTTCCCTCTCCTTATCTCTCTCTCCATTCCCCTCTCCATTCCTCTCTCCATTCCTCTCTCCATTCCTCTCTCCATTCCTCTCTCCATTCCTCTCTCCATTTCCCTCTCCATTTCCCTTTCCATTTCCCTTTCCATTTCCCTCTCCATTTCCCTCTCCATTCCCCTCTCCATTCCCCTCTCCATTTCCCTCTCCATTCCTTTCTCCATACCTCTCTCCATTCCTCTCTCCATTTCGCTCTCCATTTCCCTTTCCATTTCCCTCTCCATTTCACTCTCCATTCCCCTCTCCATTCCCCTCTCCATTCCCCTCTCCATTCCCCTCTCCATTCCTCTCTCCATATCTCTCTCCATTCCTCTCTCCGTTCCTCTCTCCGTTCCACTCTCCATTCCTCTCTCCATTCCTCTCTCCATACCTCTCTCCATTCCTCTCTCCATTTCCCTCTCCATTTCCCTTTCCATTTCCCTCTCCATTTCCCTCTCCATTCCCCTCTCCATTCCTCTCTCCATTCCTCTCTCCATTCCTCTCTCCATTCCTCTCTCCATTCCTCTCTCCATTCCTCTCTCCATACCTCTCTCCATTCCTCTCTCCATTCCTCTCTCAATTTCCCTCTCCATTTTCTCTCTCCATTCCTCTCTCCGTTCCTCTCTCCGTTCCTCTCTCCATTCCTCTCTCCATTCCTCTCTCAATTTCCCTCTCCATTTTCTCTCTCCATTCCTCTCTCCATTCCTCTCTCCATTCCTCTCTCACGTCCTCTCTCCATTCCTCTCTCCATTCCTCTCTCCATTCCTCTCTCCATTCCTCTCTCCATTCCTCTCTCACGTCCTCTCTCCATTCCTCTCTCCATTCTTCTCCCCATTCCTCTCTCCATTCCTCTCTCCATTCCTCTCTCCATTCCTCTCTCCATTCCACTCTCCATTCCTCTCTCCATTCCTCTCTCCATTCCCCTCTCCATTCCTCTCTCCGTACCTCTCCCCATTGCTCTCTCCATTCCTCTCTCCGTTCCTCTCCCCATTCCCCTCTCCATTCCTCTCTCCGTTCCTCTCCCCATTCCTCTCTCCATTCCTCTCTCCGTTCCTCTCCACATTCCTCTCCCCGTTCCTCTCCCCGTTCCCCTCTCCGTTCCTCTCTCCATACCTCTCTCAGTTCCTCTCTCCATTCCTCTCTCCATACCTCTCTCCATTCCTCTCTCCGTTCCTCTCTCCGTTCCTCTCTCCGTTCCTCTCTCCATTCCTCTCTCCATTCCCCTCTCCATACCTCTCTCCATTCCTCTCTCCATTCCACTCTCCGTTCCTCTCTCCATTCCTCTCTCCATTCCTCTCTCCATTCCTCTCTCCATTGTCCTCTCCTTATCTCTCTCTCCATTGCTCTCTCCATTCCTCTCTCCATTCCTCTCTCCATTCCTCTCTCCATTCCTCTCTCCATTCCTCTCTCCATACCTCTCTCCATTCCTCTCTCCATACCTCTCTCCATTCCTCTCTCCATTCCTCTCTCCATTCCTGTCTCCATTCCTCTCTCCATACCTCTCTCCATTCCTCTCTCCATACCTCTCTACATTCCTCTCTCCATTTCCCTCTCCATTCCTCTCTCCATTCCTCTCTCCATTCCTCTCTCCATTCCTCTCTCCATACCTCTCTACATTCCTCTCTCCATTTCCCTCTCCATTCCTCTCTCCATTCCACTCTACATTCCACTCTCCATTCCTCTCTCCATTCCTCTCTCCATTTCCCTCTCCATTTCCCTTTCCATTTCCCTTTCCATTTCCCTCTCCATTTCTCTCTCCATACCTCTCTCCATTCCTCTCTTCATACCTCTCTTCATTCCTCTCTCCATTACTCTCTCCATACCTCTCTCCATTCCTCTCTCCATTTCCCTATCCATGCCCCTCTCCATTCCTCTCTCCATTTCCCTCTCCATTTCCTCTCTCCATTTCCCTCTCCATTTCCCTTTCCATTTCCCTCTCCATTTCCCTTTCCATTTCCCTCTCCATTCCCCTCTCCATTCCTCTCTCCATTCCTCTCTCCATTCCTCTCTCCATTCCTCTCTCCATGCCTCTCTCCATTCCTCTCTCCATTTCCCTCTCAATTTCCATTTCCATTTCCCTCTCCATTTCCCTCTCCATTCCTCTCTCCATTCCTCTCTCCATTCCTCTCTCAATTCCTCTCTCCATTCCTCTCTCCATTGCTCTCTCCATACCTCTCTCCATTCCTCTCTCCATTTCCCTCTCCATTTCCCTTTCCATTTCCCTCTCCACTTCCCTCTCCATTCCTCTCTCCATTCCTCTCTCCATTCCTCTCTCCATACCTCTCTCGATACCTCCCTCCATACCTCTCTCCATTCCTCTCTCCATTCCTCTCTCCATTCCTCTCTCCATACCTCTCTCCATTCCACTCTCCATTCCTCTCTCCATTCCTCTCTCGATACCTCTCTCCATTCCTCTCTCCATTCCTCTCTCCATTCCTCTCTCCGTTCCTCTCTCCGTTCCTCTCTCCATACCTCTCTCCATTCCTCTCTCCATACCTCTCTCCATTCCTCTCTCGATACCTCTCTCCAATCCTCTCTCCATTCCTCTCTCCATTCCTATCTCCATTCCTCTCTCCATTCCTCTCTCCATTCCTCTCTCCATTTCCCTCTCCATACCTCTCACCATTCCTCTCTCCATTCCTCTCTCCATACCTCTCTCCATTCCTCTCTCCATACTTCTCTCCATTCCTTTCTCCATTCCTCTCTCGATACCTCTCTCCATACCTCTCTCCATTCCTCTCTCCATTCCTCTCTCCATACCTCTCTCCATTCCTCTCTCCATTCCTCTCTCCATTTCCCTCTCCATATCTCTCTCCATTCCTCTCTCCATTCCTCTCTCCATTCCTCTCTCCATTTCACTCTCCATACCTCTCTCCATTCCTCTCTCCATTCCTCTCTCGATACCTCTCTCCATTTCTCTTTCCATACCTCTCTCCATTCCTCTCTCCATTCCTCTCTCCATTCCTCTCTCCATTCATCTCTCCATACCTCTCTCCATTCCTCTCTCGATACCTCTCTCCATTCCTCTCTCCATTCCTCTCTCCATACCTCTCTCCATTTCCCTCTCCATTCCTCTCTCCATTCCTCTCTCCATTCCTCTCTCCATACCTCTCTCCATTCCTCTCTCCATTCCTCTCTCCATTCCTCTGTCCATTCTCTCTCCATTCCTCTCTCCATTCCTCTCTCCATTCCACTCTCCATTCCTCTCTCCATACCTCTCTCCATTTCCCTCTCCATTCCTCTCTCCATATCTCTCTCCATACCTCTCTCCATTCTCTCTCCATTCCTCTCTCCATTCCCCTCTCCATTCCTCTCTCCATATCTCTCTCCATACCTCTCTCCATTCCTCTCTCCATTCCTCTCTCCATTCCTCTCTCCATTCCTCTCTCCATTCTCTCTCCATTCCTCTCTCCATTCCCCTCTCCATTCCTCTCTCCATATCTCTCTCCATTCCTCTGTCCATTCTCTCTCCATTCCTCTCTCCATTCGCCTCTCCATTCCTCTCTACATTCCTCTCTCCATTCCTCTCTCCATTCCTCTCTCCATTCCTCTGTCCGTTCTCTCTCCATTCCTCTCTCCATTCCCCTTTCCATTCCTCTCTCCATACCTCTCTCCATTCCTCTCTCCATTCCTCTCTCCATACCTCTCTCCATTTCCCTCTCCGTTCCTCTCTCCATTCCTCTCTCCATTCCTCTCTCCGTATCTCTCTCCATTCCTCTCTCCATTCCTCTCCCCATTCCTCTCTCCATTCCTCTCTCCATATCTCTCTCCATTCCTCTCTCCATTCCACTCTCCATTCCTCTCTCCATTTCCCTCTCCGTTCCTCTCTCCATTCCTCTCTCCATTCCTCTCTCCATATGTCTCTCCATTCCTCTCTCCATACCTCTCTCCATTCCTCTCTCCATTCCTCTCTCCATTCCTCTCTCCATTCCTCTGTCCATTCTCTCTCCATTCCTCTCTCCATTCCTCTCTCGATACCTCTCTCCATTTCCCTCTCCATACCTCTCTCCATTCCTCTCTCCATTCCTCTCTCCATTCCTCTCTCCATTCCTCTCTCCATACCTCTCTCCATTCCTCTCTCCATTCCTCTCTCGATACCTCTCTCCATTTCCCTCTCCATTCCTCTCTCCTTTCCTCTCTACATGCCTCTCTCCATACCTCTCTCCATTCCTCTCTCCATTCTTCTCTCCATTCCTCTGTCCATTCTCTCTCCATTCCTCTCTCCATTCCTCTCTCCATTCCACTCTCCATTCCTGTCTCCATACCTCTCTCCATTTCCCTCTCCATTCCTCTCTCCATATCTCTCTACATACCTCTCTCCATTCTCTCTCCATTCCTCTCTCCATTCCCCTCTCCATTCCTCTCTCCATATCTCTCTCCATACCTCTCTCCATTCCTCTCTCCATTCCTCTCTCCATTCCTCTCTCCATTCCTCTCTCCATTCTCTCTCCATTCCTCTCTCCATTCCCCTCTCCATTCCTCTCTCCATATCTCTCTCCATTCCTCTGTCCATTCTCTCTCCATTCCTCTCTCCATTCCCATCTCCATTCCTCTCTCCGTTCCTCTCCCCAATCCTCTCTCCATAACTCTCTCCATTCCTCTCTCCATTCCTCTCTCAATTTCCCTCTCCATTTTCTCTCTCCATTCCTCTCTCCGTTCCTCTCTCCGTTCCTCTCTCCATTCCTCTCTCCATTCCTCTCTCAATTTCCCTCTCCATTTTCTCTCTCCATTCCTCTCTCCATTCCTCTCTCCATTCCTCTCTCACGTCCTCTCTCCATTCCTCTCTCCATTCCTCTCTCCATTCCTCTCTCCATTCCTCTCTCCATTCCTCTCTCACGTCCTCTCTCCATTCCTCTCTCCATTCTTCTCCCCATTCCTCTCTCCATTCCTCTCTCCATTCCTCTCTCCATTCCTCTCTCCATTCCACTCTCCATTCCTCTCTCCATTCCTCTCTCCATTCCCCTCTCCATTCCTCTCTCCGTACCTCTCCCCATTGCTCTCTCCATTCCTCTCTCCGTTCCTCTCCCCATTCCCCTCTCCATTCCTCTCTCCGTTCCTCTCCCCATTCCTCTCTCCATTCCTCTCTCCGTTCCTCTCCACATTCCTCTCCCCGTTCCTCTCCCCGTTCCCCTCTCCGTTCCTCTCTCCATACCTCTCTCAGTTCCTCTCTCCATTCCTCTCTCCATACCTCTCTCCATTCCTCTCTCCGTTCCTCTCTCCGTTCCTCTCTCCGTTCCTCTCTCCATTCCTCTCTCCATTCCCCTCTCCATACCTCTCTCCATTCCTCTCTCCATTCCACTCTCCGTTCCTCTCTCCATTCCTCTCTCCATTCCTCTCTCCATTCCTCTCTCCATTGTCCTCTCCTTATCTCTCTCTCCATTGCTCTCTCCATTCCTCTCTCCATTCCTCTCTCCATTCCTCTCTCCATTCCTCTCTCCATTCCTCTCTCCATACCTCTCTCCATTCCTCTCTCCATACCTCTCTCCATTCCTCTCTCCATTCCTCTCTCCATTCCTGTCTCCATTCCTCTGTCCATACCTCTCTCCATTCCTCTCTCCATACCTCTCTACATTCCTCTCTCCATTTCCCTCTCCATTCCTCTCTCCATTCCTCTCTCCATTCCTCTCTCCATTCCTCTCTCCATACCTCTCTACATTCCTCTCTCCATTTCCCTCTCCATTCCTCTCTCCATTCCACTCTACATTCCACTCTCCATTCCTCTCTCCATTCCTCTCTCCATTTCCCTCTCCATTTCCCTTTCCATTTCCCTTTCCATTTCCCTCTCCATTTCTCTCTCCATACCTCTCTCCATTCCTCTCTTCATACCTCTCTTCATTCCTCTCTCCATTACTCTCTCCATACCTCTCTCCATTCCTCTCTCCATTTCCCTATCCATGCCCCTCTCCATTCCTCTCTCCATTTCCCTCTCCATTTCCTCTCTCCATTTCCCTCTCCATTTCCCTTTCCATTTCCCTCTCCATTTCCCTTTCCATTTCCCTCTCCATTCCCCTCTCCATTCCTCTCTCCATTCCTCTCTCCATTCCTCTCTCCATTCCTCTCTCCATGCCTCTCTCCATTCCTCTCTCCATTTCCCTCTCAATTTCCATTTCCATTTCCCTCTCCATTTCCCTCTCCATTCCTCTCTCCATTCCTCTCTCCATTCCTCTCTCAATTCCTCTCTCCATTCCTCTCTCCATTGCTCTCTCCATACCTCTCTCCATTCCTCTCTCCATTTCCCTCTCCATTTCCCTTTCCATTTCCCTCTCCACTTCCCTCTCCATTCCTCTCTCCATTCCTCTCTCCATTCCTCTCTCCATACCTCTCTCGATACCTCCCTCCATACCTCTCTCCATTCCTCTCTCCATTCCTCTCTCCATTCCTCTCTCCATACCTCTCTCCATTCCACTCTCCATTCCTCTCTCCATTCCTCTCTCGATACCTCTCTCCATTCCTCTCTCCATTCCTCTCTCCATTCCTCTCTCCGTTCCTCTCTCCGTTCCTCTCTCCATACCTCTCTCCATTCCTCTCTCCATACCTCTCTCCATTCCTCTCTCGATACCTCTCTCCAATCCTCTCTCCATTCCTCTCTCCATTCCTATCTCCATTCCTCTCTCCATTCCTCTCTCCATTCCTCTCTCCATTTCCCTCTCCATACCTCTCACCATTCCTCTCTCCATTCCTCTCTCCATACCTCTCTCCATTCCTCTCTCCATACTTCTCTCCATTCCTTTCTCCATTCCTCTCTCGATACCTCTCTCCATACCTCTCTCCATTCCTCTCTCCATTCCTCTCTCCATACCTCTCTCCATTCCTCTCTCCATTCCTCTCTCCATTTCCCTCTCCATATCTCTCTCCATTCCTCTCTCCATTCCTCTCTCCATTCCTCTCTCCATTTCACTCTCCATACCTCTCTCCATTCCTCTCTCCATTCCTCTCTCGATACCTCTCTCCATTTCTCTTTCCATACCTCTCTCCATTCCTCTCTCCATTCCTCTCTCCATTCCTCTCTCCATTCATCTCTCCATACCTCTCTCCATTCCTCTCTCGATACCTCTCTCCATTCCTCTCTCCATTCCTCTCTCCATACCTCTCTCCATTTCCCTCTCCATTCCTCTCTCCATTCCTCTCTCCATTCCTCTCTCCATACCTCTCTCCATTCCTCTCTCCATTCCTCTCTCCATTCCTCTGTCCATTCTCTCTCCATTCCTCTCTCCATTCCTCTCTCCATTCCACTCTCCATTCCTCTCTCCATACCTCTCTCCATTTCCCTCTCCATTCCTCTCTCCATATCTCTCTCCATACCTCTCTCCATTCTCTCTCCATTCCTCTCTCCATTCCCCTCTCCATTCCTCTCTCCATATCTCTCTCCATACCTCTCTCCATTCCTCTCTCCATTCCTCTCTCCATTCCTCTCTCCATTCCTCTCTCCATTCTCTCTCCATTCCTCTCTCCATTCCCCTCTCCATTCCTCTCTCCATATCTCTCTCCATTCCTCTGTCCATTCTCTCTCCATTCCTCTCTCCATTCGCCTCTCCATTCCTCTCTACATTCCTCTCTCCATTCCTCTCTCCATTCCTCTCTCCATTCCTCTGTCCGTTCTCTCTCCATTCCTCTCTCCATTCCCCTTTCCATTCCTCTCTCCATACCTCTCTCCATTCCTCTCTCCATTCCTCTCTCCATACCTCTCTCCATTTCCCTCTCCGTTCCTCTCTCCATTCCTCTCTCCATTCCTCTCTCCGTATCTCTCTCCATTCCTCTCTCCATTCCTCTCCCCATTCCTCTCTCCATTCCTCTCTCCATATCTCTCTCCATTCCTCTCTCCATTCCACTCTCCATTCCTCTCTCCATTTCCCTCTCCGTTCCTCTCTCCATTCCTCTCTCCATTCCTCTCTCCATATGTCTCTCCATTCCTCTCTCCATACCTCTCTCCATTCCTCTCTCCATTCCTCTCTCCATTCCTCTCTCCATTCCTCTGTCCATTCTCTCTCCATTCCTCTCTCCATTCCTCTCTCGATACCTCTCTCCATTTCCCTCTCCATACCTCTCTCCATTCCTCTCTCCATTCCTCTCTCCATTCCTCTCTCCATTCCTCTCTCCATACCTCTCTCCATTCCTCTCTCCATTCCTCTCTCGATACCTCTCTCCATTTCCCTCTCCATTCCTCTCTCCTTTCCTCTACATGCCTCTCTCCATACCTCTCTCCATTCCTCTCTCCATTCTTCTCTCCATTCCTCTGTCCATTCTCTCTCCATTCCTCTCTCCATTCCTCTCTCCATTCCACTCTCCATTCCTGTCACCATACCTCTCTCCATTTCCCTCTCCATTCCTCTCTCCAATATCTCTCTACATACCTCTCTCCATTCTCTCTCCATTCCTCTCTCCATTCCCCTCTCCATTCCTCTCTCCATATCTCTCTCCATACCTCTCTCCATTCCTCTCTCCATTCCTCTCTCCATTCCTCTCTCCATTCCTCTCTCCATTCTCTCTCCATTCCTCTCTCCATTCCCCTCTCCATTCCTCTCTCCATATCTCTCTCCATTCCTCTGTCCATTCTCTCTCCATTCCTCTCTCCATTCCCATCTCCATTCCTCTCTCCATTCCTCTCTCCATTCCTCTCTCCATTCCTCTCTCCATTCCTCTCTCCATTCCTCTGTCCATTCTCTCTCCATTCCTCTCTCCATTCCCCTCTCCATTCCTCTCTCCATACCTCTCTCCATACCTCTCTCCATTCCTCTCTCCATTCCTCTCTCCACACCTCTCTCCATTCCTCTCTCCATTTCCCTCTCCGTTCCTCTCTCCATTCCTCTCTCCAATCCTCTCTCCATATCTCTCTCCATTCCTCTCTCCATTCCTCTCTCCATTCCTCTCTCCATTCCTCTCTCCATATCTCTCTCCATTCCTCTCTCCATTCCACTCTCCATTCCTCTCTCCATTTCCCTCTCCGTTCCTCTCTCCATTCCTCTCTCCATTCCTCTCTCCATATCTCTCTCCATTCCTCTCTCCATATCTCTCTCCATTCCTCTCTCCATTCCTCTCTCCATTCCTCTCTCCATTCCTCTGTCCATTCTCTCTCCATTCCTCTCTCCATTCCCCTCTCCATTCCTCTCTCCATACCTCTCTCCATTCCTATCTCCATTCCTCTCTCCATACCTCTCTCCATTCCTCTCTCCATTTCCCTCTCCGTTCCTCTCTCCATTCCTCTCACCATTCCTCTCTCCATATCTCTCTCCATTCCTCTCTCCATTCCTCTCTCCATTCCTCTCTCCATTCCTCTCTCCATATCTCTCTCCATTCCTCTCTCCATTCCTCTCTCCATTCCTCTCTCCATATCTCTCTCCGTTCCTCTCTCCATTCCTCTCTCCATTCCTCTCTCCATAGCTCTCTCCATTCCTCTCTCCATATCTCTCTCCATTCCTCTCTCCATATCTCTCTCCATTCCTCTCTCCATTCCTCTCTCCATTCCTCTCTCCATTCCTCTCTCCATATCTCTCTCCATTTCCCTCTCCGTTCCTCTCTCCATTCCTCTCTCCATTCCTCTCTCCATATCTCTCTCCATTCCTCTCTCCATTCCACTCTCCATTCCTCTCTCCATACCTCTCTCCATTTCCCTCTCCATTCCTCTCTCCATATCTCTCTCCACACCTCTCTCCATTCTCTCTCCATTCCTCTCTCCATTCCCCTCTCCATTCCTCTCTCCATATCTCTCTCCATACCTCTCTACATTCCTCTCTCCATTCCTCTCTCCATTCCTCTCTCCATTCCTCTCTCCATTCCTCCCTCCATTCTCTCTCCATTCCTCTCTCCATTCCCCTCTCCATTCCTCTCTCCATATCACTCTCCATTCCTCTGTCCATTCTCTCTCCATTCCTCTCTCCATTCCCCTCTCCATTCCTCTCTCCATTCCTCTCTCCATTCCTCTCTCCATTCCTCTGTCCATTCTCTCTCCATTCCTGTCTCCATTCCCCTCTCCATTCCTCTCTCCATACCTCTCTCCATTCCTCTCTCCATTCCTCTCTCCATACCTCTCTCCATTTCCCTCCCCGTTCCTCTCTCCATTCCTCTCTCCATTCCTCTCTCCATATCTCTCTCCATTCCTCTCTCCATTCCTCTCTTCATTCCTCTCTCCATTCCTCTCTCCATATCTCTCTCCATTCCTCTCTCCATTCCTCTCTCCATTCCTCTCTCCATTCCTCTCTCCATTCCTCTCTCCATTCCTCTCTCCATTCCTCTGTCCATTCCTCTCTCCATTCCCCTCTCCATTCCTCTCTCCATACCTCTCTCCATTCCTCTCTCCATTCCTCTCTCCATACCTCTCTCCATTCCTCTCTCCATTTCCCTCTCCGTTCCTCTCTCCATTCCTCTCTCCATTCCTCTCTCCATATCTCTCTCCATTCCTCTCTCCATTCCTCTCTCCATTCCTCTCTCCATTCCTCTCTCCATATCTCTCTCCATTCCTCTCTCCATTCCACTCTCCATTCCTCTCTCCATTTGACTCTCCATTCTTCTCTCCATTCCTCTCTCCATTCCTCTCTCCATATCTCTCTCCATTCCTCTCTCCATATCTCTCTCCATTCCTCTCTCCATTCCTCTCTCCATTCCTCTCTCCATTCCTCTGTCCATTCTCTCTCCATTCCTCTCTCCATTCCCCTCTCCATTCCTCTCTCCATACCTCTCTCCATTCCTCTCTCCATTCCTCTCTCCATACCTCTCTCCATTCCTCTCTCCATTTCCCTCTCCGTTCCTCTCTCCATTCCTCTCACCATTCCTCTCTCCATATCTCTCTCCATTCCTCTCTCCATTCCTCTCTCCATTCCTCTCTCCATATCTCTCTCGATACCTCTCTCCATTTCCCTCTCCATATCTCTCTCCATTCCTCTCCCCATACCACTCTCCATTCCTCTCTCCATTCCTCTCTCCATTCCTCTCTCCATTCCTCTCTCCATTCCTCTCTCCATTTCCCTCACCATTCCTCTCTCCATTCCTCTCTCCATTCCTCTCTCCATACCTCTCTCCATTCCTCTCTCCTTTCCTCTCTACATGCCTCTCTCCATACCTCTCTCCATTCCTCTCTCCATTCTTCTCTCCATTCCTCTGTCCATTCTCTCTCCATTCCTCTCTCCATTCCTCTCTCCATTCCACTCTCCATTCCTGTCTCCATACCTCTCTCCATTTCCCTCTCCATTCCTCTCTCCATATCTCTCTACATACCTCTCTCCATTCTCTCTCCATTCCTCTCTCCATTCCCCTCTCCATTCCTCTCTCCATATCTCTCTCCATACCTCTCTCCATTCCTCTCTCCATTCCTCTCTCCATTCCTCTCTCCATTCTCTCTCCATTCCTCTCTCCATTCCCCTCTCCATTCCTCTCTCCATATCTCTCTCCATTCCTCTGTCCATTCTCTCTCCATTCCTCTCTCCATTCTCATCTCCATTCCTCTCTCCATTCCTCTCTCCATTCCTCTCTCCATTCCTCTCTCCATTCCTCTCTCCATTCCTCTGTCCATTCTCTCTCCATTCCTCTCTCCATTCCCCTCTCCATTCCTCTCTCCATACCTCTCTCCATACCTCTCTCCATTCCTCTCTCCATTCCTCTCTCCACACCCTCTCTCCATTCCTCTCTCCATTTCCCTTCCGTTCCTCTCTCCATTCCTCTCTCCATTCCTCTCTCCATATCTCTCTCCATTCCTCTCTCCATTCCTCTCTCCATTCCTCTCTCCATTCCTCTCTCCATATCTCTCTCCATTCCTCTCTCCATTCCACTCTCCATTCCTCTCTCCATTTCCCTCTCCGTTCCTCTCTCCATTCCTCTCTCCATTCCTCTCTCCATATCTCTCTCCATTCCTCTCTCCATATCTCTCTCCATTCCTCTCTCCATTCCTCTCTCCATTCCTCTGTCCATTCTCTCTCCATTCCTCTCTCCATTCCCCTCTCCATTCCTCTCTCCATACCTCTCTCCATTCCTATCTCCATTCCTCTCTCCATACCTCTCTCCATTCCTCTCTCCATTTCCCTCTCCGTTCCTCTCTCCATTCCTCTCACCATTCCTCTCTCCATATCTCTCTCCATTCCTCTCTCCATTCCTCTCTCCATTCCTCTCTCCATTCCTCTCTCATCATCTCTCTCCATTCCTCTCTCCATTCCTCTCTCCATTCCTCTCTCCATATCTCTCTCCGTTCCTCTCTCCATTCCTCTCTCCATTCCTCTCTCCATAGCTCTCTCCATTCCTCTCTCCATATCTCTCTCCATTCCTCTCTCCATATCTCTCTCCATTCCTCTCTCCATTCCTCTCTCCATTCCTCTCTCCATTCCTCTCTCCATATCTCTCTCCATTTCCCTCTCCGTTCCTCTCTCCATTCCTCTCTCCATTCCTCTCTCCATATCTCTCTCCATTCCTCTCTCCATTCCACTCTCCATTCCTCTCTCCATACCTCTCTCCATTTCCCTCTCCATTCCTCTCTCCATATCTCTCTCCACACCTCTCTCCATTCTCTCTCCATTCCTCTCTCCATTCCCCTCTCCATTCCTCTCTCCATATCTCTCTCCATACCTCTCTCCATTCCTCTCTCCATTCCTCTCTCCATTCCTCTCTCCATTCCTCTCTCCATTCCTCCCTCCATTCTCTCTCCATTCCTCTCTCCATTCCCCTCTCCATTCCTCTCTCCATATCACTCTCCATTCCTCTGTCCATTCTCTCTCCATTCCTCTCTCCATTCCCCTCTCCATTCCTCTCTCCATTCCTCTCTCCATTCCTCTCTCCATTCCTCTGTCCATTCTCTCTCCATTCCTGTCTCCATTCCCCTCTCCATTCCTCTCTCCATACCTCTCTCCATTCCTCTCTCCATTCCTCTCTCCATACCTCTCTCCATTTCCCTCCCCGTTCCTCTCTCCATTCCTCTCTCCATTCCTCTCTCCATATCTCTCTCCATTCCTCTCTCCATTCCTCTCTCCATTCCTCTCTCCATATCTCTCTCCATTCCTCTCTCCATTCCACTCTCCATTCCTCTCTCCATTTGACTCTCCATTCCTCTCTCCATTCCTCTCTCCATTCCTCTCTCCATATCTCTCTCCATTCCTCTCTCCATATCTCTCTCCATTCCTCTCTCCATTCCTCTCTCCATTCCTCTCTCCATTCCTCTGTCCATTCTCTCTCCATTCCTCTCTCCATTCCCCTCTCCATTCCTCTCTCCATACCTCTCTCCATTCCTCTCTCCATTCCTCTCTCCATACCTCTCTCCATTCCTCTCTCCATTTCCCTCTCCGTTCCTCTCTCCATTCCTCTCACCATATCTCTCTCCACACCTCTCTCCATTCTCTCTCCATTCCTCTCTCCATTCCCCTCTCCATTCCTCTCTCCATATCTCTCTCCATACCTCTCTCCATTCCTCTCTCCATTCCTCTCTCCATTCCTCTCTCCATTCCTCTCTCCATTCCTCCCTCCATTCTCTCTCCATTCCTCTCTCCATTCCCCTCTCCATTCCTCTCTCCATATCACTCTCCATTCCTCTGTCCATTCTCTCTCCATTCCTCTCTCCATTCCCCTCTCCATTCCTCTCTCCATTCCTCTCTCCATTCCTCTCTCCATTCCTCTGTCCATTCTCTCTCCATTCCTGTCTCCATTCCCCTCTCCATTCCTCTCTCCATACCTCTCTCCATTCCTCTCTCCATTCCTCTCTCCATACCTCTCTCCATTTCCCTCCCCGTTCCTCTCTCCATTCCTCTCTCCATTCCTCTCTCCATATCTCTCTCCATTCCTCTCTCCATTCCTCTCTCCATTCCTCTCTCCATATCTCTCTCCATTCCTCTCTCCATTCCACTCTCCATTCCTCTCTCCATTTGACTCTCCATTCCTCTCTCCATTCCTCTCTCCATTCCTCTCTCCATATCTCTCTCCATTCCTCTCTCCATATCTCTCTCCATTCCTCTCTCCATTCCTCTCTCCATTCCTCTCTCCATTCCTCTGTCCATTCTCTCTCCATTCCTCTCTCCATTCCCCTCTCCATTCCTCTCTCCATACCTCTCTCCATTCCTCTCTCCATTCCTCTCTCCATACCTCTCTCCATTCCTCTCTCCATTTCCCTCTCCGTTCCTCTCTCCATTCCTCTCACCATTCCTCTCTCCATATCTCTCTCCATTCCTCTCTCCATTCCTCTCTCCATTCCTCTCTCCATATCTCTCTCCATTCCTCTCTCCATTCCTCTCTCCATTCCTCTCTCCATATCTCTCTCCGTTCCTCTCTCCATTCCTCTCTCCATTCCTCTCTCCATATCTCTCTCCATTCCTCTCTCCATATCTCTCTCCATTCCTCTCTCCATTCCTCTCTCCATTCCTCTCTCCATTCCTCTCTCCATATCTCTCTCCATTTCCCACTCCGTTCCTCTCTCCATTCCTCTCTCCATTCCTCTCTCCATATCTCTCTCCATTCCTCTCTCCATTCCTCTCTCCATTCCTCTCTCCATTCCTCTCTCCATTCTCTCTCCATTCCTCTCTCCATTCCTCTCTCCATTCCTCTCTCCATACCTCTCTCCATTTCCCTCTCCATTCCTCTCTCCATATCTCTCTCCACACCTCTCTCCATTCTCTCTCCATTCCTCTCTCCATTCCCCTCTCCATTCCTCTCTCCATATCTCTCTCCATACCTCTCTCCATTCCTCTCTCCATTCCTCTCTCCATTCCTCTCTCCATTCTCTCTCCATTCCTCTCTCCATTCCTCTCTCCATTCCTCTCTCCATATCTCTCTCCATTCCTCTCTCCATATCTCTCTCCATTCCTCTCTCCATTCCTCTCTCCATTCCTCTCTCCATTCCTCTGTCCATTCTCTCTCCATTCCTCTCTCCATTCCCCTCTCCATTCCTCTCTCCATTCCTCTCACCATTCCTCTCTCCATATCTCTCTCCATTCCTCTCTCCATTCCTCTCTCCATTCCTCTCTCCATTCCTCTCTCCATATCTCTCTCCATTCCTCTCTCCATTCCTCTCTCCATTCCTCTCTCCATATCTCTCTCCGTTCCTCTCTCCATTCCTCTCTCCATTCCTCTCTCCATATCTCTCTCCATTCCTCTCTCCATATCTCTCTCCATTCCTCTCTCCATATCTCTCTCCATTCCTCGCTCCATTCCTCTCTCCATTCCTCTCTCCATATCTCTCTCCATTTCCCTCTCCGTTCCTCTCTCCATTCCTCTCTCCATTCCTCTCTCCATATCTCTCTCCATTCCTCTCTCCATTCCACTCTCCATTCCTCTCTCCATACCTCTCTCCATTTCCCTCTCCATTCCTCTCTCCATATCTCTCTCCACACCTCTCTCCATTCTCTCTCCATTCCTCTCTCCATTCCCCTCTCCATTCCTCTCTCCATATCTCTCTCCATACCTCTCTCCATTCCTCTCTCCATTCCTCTCTCCATTCCTCTCTCCATTCCTCTCTCCATTCTCTCGCCATTCCTCTCTCCATTCCCCTCTCCATTCCTCTCTCCATATCACTCTCCATTCCTCTGTCCATTCTCTCTCCATTCCTCTCTCCATTCCCCTCTCCATTCCTCTCTCCATTCCTCTCTCCATTCCTCTCTCCATTCCTCTCTCCATTCCTCTCTCCATTCTCTCTCCATTCCTGTCTCCATTCCCCTCTCCATTCCTCTCTCCATACCTCTCTCCATTCCTCTCTCCATTCCTCTCTCCATACCTCTCTCCATTCCTCTCTCCATTCCTCTCTCCATTTCCCTCCCCGTTCCTCTCTCCATTCCTCTCTCCATTCCTCTCTCCATATCTCTCTCCATTCCTCTCTCCATTCCTCTCTCCATTCCTCTCTCCATTCCTCTCTCCATATCTCTCTCCATTCCTCTCTCCATTCCTCTCTCCATTCCTCTCTCCATTCCACTCTCCATTCCTCTCTCCTTATCTCTCTCCATACCTCTCTCCATTCCTCTCTCCATTCCTCTCTCGATACCTCTCTCCATTCCTCTCTCCAGTCCTCTCTCCATTCCCCTCTCCATTCCTCTCTCCATATCTCTCTCCATTCCTCTCTCCATTCCCCTTTCCATTCCTCTCTCCATATCTATCTCCATTCCTCTCTCCATTCCCCTCTCCATTCCTCTCTCCATATCTCTCTCCATTCCTCTCTCCATTCCCCTCTCAATTCCTCTCTCCATACCACTCTCCATTCCTCTCTCCATTGCTCTCTCCATTCCTCTCTCCATTCCTCTCTCCATTCCTCTCTCCATTCCTCTCTCCATTCCTCTGTCCATATCTCTCTCCATTCCTCTCTCCATTCCTCTCTCCATTCCTCTCTCCATTTCCCTCTCCATACCTCTCTCCATTCCTCTCTCGATACCTCTCTCCATTCCTTTCTCCATTCCTCTCTCCATTCCTCTCTCCATTCCTCTCTCCATTCCTCTCACCATTCCTCTCTCCATATCTCTCTCCATTCCTCTCTCCATTCCTCTCTCCATTCCTCTCTCCATATCTCTCTCCATTCCTCTCTCGATTCCTCTCTCCATTCCTCTCTCCATATCTCTCTCCGTTCCTCTCTCCATTCCTCTCTCCATTCCTCTCTCCATATCTCTCTCCATTCCTCTCTCCATATCTCTCTCCATTCCTCTCTCCATTCCTCTCTCCATTCCTCTCTCTTCCATTCCTCTCCATATCTCTCTCCATTTCCCTCTCCGTTCCTCTCTCCATTCCTCTCTCCATTCCTCTCTCCATATCTCTCTCCATTCCTCTCTCCATTCCTCTCTCCATTCCTCTCTCCATTCCTCTCTCCATTCTCTCTCCATTCCTCTCTCCATTCCTCTCTCCATTCCTCTCTCCATACATCTCTCCATTTCCCTCTCCATTCCTCTCTCCATATCTCTCTCCACACCTCTCTCCATTCTCTCTCCATTCCTCTCTCCATTCCCCTCTCCATTCCTCTCTCCATATCTCTCTCCATACCTCTCTCCATTCCTCTCTCCATTCCTCTCTCCATTCCTCTCTCCATTCTCTCTCCATTCCTCTCTCCATTCCTCTCTCCATTCCTCTCTCCATATCTCTCTCCATTCCTCTCTCCATATCTCTCTCCATTCCTCTCTCCATTCCTCTCTCCATTCCTCTGTCCATTCTCTCTCCATTCCTCTCTCCATTCCCCTCTCCATTCCTCTCTCCATTCCTCTCACCATTCCTCTCTCCATATCTCTCTCCATTCCTCTCTCCATTCCTCTCTCCATTCCTCTCTCCATTCCTCTCTCCATATCTCTCTCCATTCCTCTCTCCATTCCTCTCTCCATTCCTCTCTCCATATCTCTCTCCGTTCCTCTCTCCATTCCTCTCTCCATTCCTCTCTCCATATCTCTCTCCATTCCTCTCTCCATATCTCTCTCCATTCCTCTCTCCATATCTCTCTCCATTCCTCGCTCCATTCCTCTCTCCATCCTCTCTCCATATCTCTCTCCATTTCCCTCTCCGTTCCTCTCTCCATTCCTCTCTCCATTCCTCTCTCCATATCTCTCTCCATTCCTCTCTCCATTCCACTCTCCATTCCTCTCTCCATACCTCTCTCCATTTCCCTCTCCATTCCTCTCTCCATATCTCTCTCCACACCTCTCTCCATTCTCTCTCCATTCCTCTCTCCATTCCCCTCTCCATTCCTCTCTCCATATCTCTCTCCATACCTCTCTCCATTCCTCTCTCCATTCCTCTCTCCATTCCTCTCTCCATTCCTCTCTCCATTCTCTCGCCATTCCTCTCTCCATTCCCCTCTCCATTCCTCTCTCCATATCACTCTCCATTCCTCTGTCCATTCTCTCTCCATTCCTCTCTCCATTCCCCTCTCCATTCCTCTCTCCATTCCTCTCTCCATTCCTCTCTCCATTCCTCTCTCCATTCCTCTGTCCATTCTCTCTCCATTCCTGTCTCCATTCCCCTCTCCATTCCTCTCTCCATACCTCTCTCCATTCCTCTCTCCATTCCTCTCTCCATACCTCTCTCCATTCCTCTCTCCATTCCTCTCTCCATTTCCCTCCCCGTTCCTCTCTCCATTCCTCTCTCCATTCCTCTCTCCATATCTCTCTCCATTCCTCTCTCCATTCCTCTCTCCATTCCTCTCTCCATTCCTCTCTCCATATCTCTCTCCATTCCTCTCTCCATTCCTCTCTCCATTCCTCTCTCCATTCCTCTCTCCATTCCTCTCTCCTTATCTCTCTCCATACCTCTCTCCATTCCTCTCTCCATTCCTCTCTCGATACCTCTCTCCATTCCTCTCTCCAGTCCTCTCTCCATTCCCCTCTCCATTCCTCTCTCCATATCTCTCTCCATTCCTCTCTCCATTCCCCTTTCCATTCCTCTCTCCATATCTATCTCCATTCCTCTCTCCATTCCCCTCTCCATTCCTCTCTCCATATCTCTCTCCATTCCTCTCTCCATTCCCCTCTCAATTCCTCTCTCCATACCACTCTCCATTCCTCTCTCCATTGCTCTCTCCATTCCTCTCTCCATTCCTCTCTCCATTCCTCTCTCCATTCCTCTCTCCATTCCTCTGTCCATATCTCTCTCCATTCCTCTCTCCATTCCTCTCTCCATTCCTCTCTCCATTTCCCTCTCCATACCTCTCTCCATTCCTCTCTCGATACCTCTCTCCATTCCTTTCTCCATTCCTCTCTCCATTCCTCTCTCCATTCCTCTCTCCATTCCTCTCTCCATACCTCTCTCCATTTCTCTCTCCATACCTCTCTCCATTCCTCTCTCCATTCCTCTCTCGATACCTCTCTCCAATCCTCTCTCCATTCCTCTCTCCATTCCTCTCTCCATTCCTCTCTCCATTCCTCTCTCCATACCTCTCTCCATTCCTCTCTCCACACCTCTCTCCATTCCTCTCTCCATTCCTCTCTCCATACCTCTCTCCATTCCTCTCTCCATTCCTCTCTCCATTCCTCTCTCCATTCCTCTCTCCATTCCTCTCTCCATACCTCTCTCCATTCCTCTCTCCATTCCTCTCTCCATTCCTCTCTCCATTCCTCTCTCCATACCTCTCTCCATTCCTCTCTCCATTCCTCTCTCCATTCCTCTCTCCATTCCTCTCTCCATTCCTCTCTCCATACCTCTCTCCATTCCTCTCTCCACACCTCTCTCCATTCCTCTCTCCATTCCTCTCTCCATACCTCTCTCCATTCCTCTCTCCATTCCTCTCTCGATACCTCTCTCCATTCCTCTCTCCATTCCTCTCTCCATTCCTCTCTCCATTCTTCTCTCCATTTCCCTCTCCATACCTCTCTCCATTCCTCTCTCCATTCCTCCCTCCATACCTCTCTCCATTCCTCTCTCCATACCTCTCTCCATTCCTTTCTCCATTCCTCTCTCGATACCTCTCTCCATTCCTCTCTCCATTCCTCTCTCCATACCTCTCTCCATTCCTCTCTCCATTTCCCTCTCCATAACTCTCACCATTCCTCTCTCCATTCCTCTCTCGATACCTCTCTCCATTTCTCTCTCCATACCTCTCTCCATTCCGCTCTCCATACCTCTCTCCATTCCTCTCTCCTTTCCTCTCTCCATTCCTCTCTCCATTCCTCTCTCCATTTCCCTCTCCATTCCTCTCTCCATTCCTCTCTCCATTCCTCTCTCCATTCCTCTCTCCATTTCCCTCTCCATTCCTCTCTCCATTCCTCTCTCCATACCTCTCTCCATTCCTCTCTCCATTCCTCTCTCCATTCCTCTGTCCATTCTCTCTCCATTCCTCTCTCCATTCCTCTCTCCATTCCCCTCTCCATTCCTCTCTCCATACCTCTCTCCATTCCTCTCTCCATTCCTCTCTCCATTCCTCTCTCCATTCCCCTCTCCATTCCTCTCTCCATACCTGTCTCCATTTCCCTCTCCATTCCTCTCTCCATATCTCTCTCCATTCCTCTCTCCATTCCCCTCTCAATTCCTCTCTCCATACCACTCTCCATTCCTCTCTCCATTGCTCTCTCCATTCCTCTCTCCATTCCTCTCTCCATTCCTCTCTCCATTCCTCTCTCCATTCCTCTGTCCATATCTCTCTCCATTCCTCTCTCCATTCCTCTCTCCATTCCTCTCTCCATTTCCCTCTCCATACCTCTCTCCATTCCTCTCTCGATACCTCTCTCCATTCCTTTCTCCATTCCTCTCTCCATTCCTCTCTCCATTCCTCTCTCCATTCCTCTCTCCATACCTCTCTCCATTTCTCTCTCCATACCTCTCTCCATTCCTCTCTCCATTCCTCTCTCGATACCTCTCTCCAATCCTCTCTCCATTCCTCTCTCCATTCCTCTCTCCATTCCTCTCTCCATTCCTCTCTCCATACCTCTCTCCGTTCCTCTCTCCACACCTCTCTCCATTCCTCTCTCCATTCCTCTCTCCATACCTCTCTCCATTCCTCTCTCCATTCCTCTCTCCATTCCTCTCTCCATTCCTCTCTCCATTCCTCTCTCCATACCTCTCTCCATTCCTCTCTCCATTCCTCTCTCCATTCCTCTCTCCATTCCTCTCTCCATACCTCTCTCCATTCCTCTCTCCATTCCTCTCTCCATTCCTCTCTCCATTCCTCTCTCCATTCCTCTCTCCATACCTCTCTCCATTCCTCTCTCCACACCTCTCTCCATTCCTCTCTCCATTCCTCTCTCCATACCTCTCTCCATTCCTCTCTCCATTCCTCTCTCGATACCTCTCTCCATTCCTCTCTCCATTCCTCTCTCCATTCCTCTCTCCATTCTTCTCTCCATTTCCCTCTCCATACCTCTCTCCATTCCTCTCTCCATTCCTCCCTCCATACCTCTCTCCATTCCTCTCTCCATACCTCTCTCCATTCCTTTCTCCATTCCTCTCTCGATACCTCTCTCCATTCCTCTCTCCATTCCTCTCTCCATACCTCTCTCCATTCCTCTCTCCATTTCCCTCTCCATAACTCTCACCATTCCTCTCTCCATTCCTCTCTCGATACCTCTCTCCATTTCTCTCTCCATACCTCTCTCCATTCCGCTCTCCATACCTCTCTCCATTCCTCTCTCCATTCCTCTCTCCATTCCTCTCTCCATTCCTCTCTCCATTCCTCTCTCCATTTCCCTCTCCATTCCTCTCTCCATTCCTCTCTCCATTCCTCTCTCCATACCTCTCTCCATTCCTCTCTCCATTCCTCTCTCCATTCCTCTGTCCATTCTCTCTCCATTCCTCTCTCCATTCCTCTCTCCATTCCCCTCTCCATTCCTCTCTCCATACCTCTCTCCATTCCTCTCTCCATTCCTCTCTCCATTCCTCTCTCCATTCCCCTCTCCATTCCTCTCTCCATACCTGTCTCCATTTCCCTCTCCATTCCTCTCTCCATGTCTCTCTCCATACCTCTCTCCAGTCTCTCTCCATTCCTCTCTCCATTCCCCTCTCCATTCCTCTCTCCATATCTCTCTCCATACCTCTCTCCATTCCTCTCTCCATTCCTCTCTCCATTGCTCTCTCCATTCCTCTGTCCATTCTCTTTCCATTCCTCTCTCCATTCCCCTCTCTATTCCTCTCTCCATATCTCTCTCCATTCCTCTGTCCATTCTCTCTCCATTCCTCTCTCCATTCCCCACTCCATTCCTCTCTCCATATCTCTCTCCATTCCTCTCTCCATTCCTCTCTCCATTCCTCTGTCCATTCCTCTGTCCATTCTCTCTCCATTCCTCTCTCCATTCCCCTCTCCATACCTCTCTCCATTCCTCTCTCCATTCCTCTCTCCATACCTCTCGCCATTCCTCTCTCCATTCCTCTCTCCATTTCCCTCTCCATTCCTCTCTCCATTTCCCTCTCCATTCGTCTCTCCATATCTCTCTCCATTCTTCTCTCCATTCCTCTCTCCGTTCCTCTCTCCATTCTTCTCTCCATATCTCTCTCCATTCCTCTCTCCATTCCTCTCTCGATACCTCTCTCCATTCCTCTCTCCAGTCCTCTCTCCATTCCCCTCTCCATTCCTCTCTCCATATCTCTCTCCATTCCTCTCTCCATTCCTCTCTCCATTCCTCTGTCCATATCTCTCTCCATTCCTCTCTCCATTCCTCTCTCCATTCCTCTCTCCATTTCCCTCTCCATACCTCTCTCCATTCCTCTCTCGATACCTCTCTCCATTCCTTTCTCCATTCCTCTCTCCATTCCTCTCTCCATTCCTCTCTCCATTCCTCTCTCCATACCTCTCTCCATTTCTCTCTCCATACCTCTCTCCATTCCTCTCTCCATTCCTCTCTCGATACCTCTCTCCAATCCTCTCTCCATTCCTCTCTCCATTCCTCTCTCCATTCCTCTCTCCATTCCTCTCTCCATACCTCTCTCCATTCCTCTCTCCACACCTCTCTCCATTCCTCTCTCCATTCCTCTCTCCATACCTCTCTCCATTCCTCTCTCCATTCCTCTCTCCATTCCTCTCTCCATTCCTCTCTCCATTCCTCTCTCCATACCTCTCTCCATTCCTCTCTCCATTCCTCTCTCCATTCCTCTCTCCATTCCTCTCTCCATACCTCTCTCCATTCCTCTCTCCATTCCTCTCTCCATTCCTCTCTCCATTCCTCTCTCCATTCCTCTCTCCATACCTCTCTCCATTCCTCTCTCCACACCTCTCTCCATTCCTCTCTCCATATCTCTCTCCATTCCTCTCTCCATTCCTCTCTCCATTCCTCTCTCCATACCTCTCTCCATTCCTCTCTCCATTCCTCTCTCGATACCTCTCTCCATTCCTCTCTCCATTCCTCTCTCCATTCCTCTCTCCATTCTTCTCTCCATTTCCCTCTCCATACCTCTCTCCATTCCTCTCTCCATTCCTCCCTCCATACCTCTCTCCATTCCTCTCTCCATACCTCTCTCCATTCCTTTCTCCATTCCTCTCTCGATACCTCTCTCCATTCCTCTCTCCATTCCTCTCTCCATACCTCTCTCCATTCCTCTCTCCATTTCCCTCTCCATAACTCTCACCATTCCTCTCTCCATTTCTCTCTCCATACCTCTCTCCATTCCTCTCTCCATTCCTCTCTCCATTCCTCTCTCCATTCCTCTCTCCATTCCTCTCTCCATTTCCCTCTCCATACCTCTCTCCATTCCTCTCTCCATTTCCCTCTCCATAACTCTCACCATTCCTCTCTCCATTCCTCTCTCGATACCTCTCTCCATTCCTCTCTCCATACCTCTCTCCATTCCGCTCTCCATACCTCTCTCCATTCCTCTCTCCATTCCTCTCTCCATTCCTCTCTCCATTCCTCTCTCCATTCCTCTCTCCATTTCCCTCTCCATTCCTCTCTCCATTCCTCTCTCCATTCCTCTCTCCATACCTCTCTCCATTCCTCTCTCCATTCCTCTCTCCATTCCTCTGTCCATTCTCTCTCCATTCCTCTCTCCATTCCTCTCTCCATTCCCCTCTCCATTCCTCTCTCCATACCTGTCTCCATTTCCCTCTCCATTCCTCTCTCCATGTCTCTCTCCATACCTCTCTCCAGTCTCTCTCCATTCCTCTCTCCATTCCCCTCTCCATTCCTCTCTCCATATCTCTCTCCATACCTCTCTCCATTCCTCTCTCCATTCCTCTCTCCATTGCTCTCTCCATTCCTCTGTCCATTCTCTTTCCATTCCTCTCTCCATTCCCCTCTCTATTCCTCTCTCCATATCTCTCTCCATTCCTCTGTCCATTCTCTCTCCATTCCTCTCTCCATTCCCCACTCCATTCCTCTCTCCATATCTCTCTCCATTCCTCTCTCCATTCCTCTCTCCATTCCTCTGTCCATTCCTCTGTCCATTCTCTCTCCATTCCTCTCTCCATTCCCCTCTCCATACCTCTCTCCATTCCTCTCTCCATTCCTCTCTCCATACCTCTCGCCATTCCTCTCTCCATTCCTCTCTCCATTTCCCTCTCCATTCCTCTCTCCATTTCCCTCTCCATTCGTCTCTCCATATCTCTCTCCATTCTTCTCTCCATTCCTCTCTCCGTTCCTCTCTCCATTCTTCTCTCCATATCTCTCTCCATTCCTCTCTCCATTCCTCTCTCCATTCCTCTCTCCATTCCTCTCTCCATTCCTCTCTCCATATCTCTCTCCATACCTCTCTCCATTCCTCTCTCCATTCCTCTCTCGATACCTCTCTCCATTCCTCTCTCCATTCCTCTCTCGATACCTCTCTCCATTCCTCTCTCCATTCCTCTCTCGATACCTCTCTCCATTCCTCTCTCCATTCCTCTCTCGATACCTCTCTCCATTCCTCTCTCCATTCCCCTCTCCATTCCTCTCTCCATATCTCTCTCCATTCCTCTCTCCATTCCTCTCTCCATTCCTCTCTCCATATCTCTCTCCATTCCTCTCTCCATTCCTCTCTCCATATCTCTCTCCATTCCTCTCTCCATTCCTCTCTCCATTCCTCTCTCCATTCCTCTCTCCATTCCCCTCTCAATTCTTCTCTCCATACCTCTCTCCATTCCTCTCTCCATTCCTCTCTCCATATCTCTCTCCATTCCTCTCTCCATTCCTCTCTCCATTCCTCTCTCCATTCCTCTCTCCATACCTCTCTCCATTCCTCTCTCGATACCTCTCTGCATTCCACTCTCGATACCTCTCTCCATTCCTCTCACCATTACTCTCTCCATTCCTCTGTCCATTCTCTCTCCATTCCTCTCTCCATTCCCCTCTCCATTCCTCTCTCCATACCTCTCTCCATTCCTCTCTCCATTCCCCTCTCCATACCTCTCTCCATACCTCTCTCCATTCCTCGCTCCATTCCTCTCTCCATTCCCCTCTCCATACCTCTCTCCATTCCTCTCTCCATTCCTCTCTCGATACCTCTCTCCAATCCTCTCTCCATTCCTCTCTCCATTCCTCTCTCCATTCCTCTCTCCATTCCTCTCTCCATACCTCTCTCCATTCCTCTCTCCATACCTCTCTCCATTCCTATCTCCATACCTCTCTCCATTCCTCTCTCCATTCCTCTCTCCATTCCTCTCTCGATACCTCTCTCCATTCCTCTCTCCATTCCTCTCTCCATACCTCTCTCCATTCCTCTCTCCATACCTCTCTCCATTCCTCTCTCCATTCCTCTCTCGATACCTCTCTCCATTCCTCTCTCCATTCCTCTCTCCATACCTCTCTCCATTCCTCTCTCCATTCTTCTCTCCATTTCCCTCTCCATACCTCTCTCCATTCCTCTCTCCATTCCTCTCTCCATACCTCTCTCCATTCCTCTCTCCATACCTCTCTCCATTCCTTTCTCCATTCCTCTCTCGATTCCTCTCTCCATTCCTCTCTCCATTCCTCTCTCCATTCCTCTCTCCATACCTCTCTCCATTCCTCTCTCCATTTCCCTCTCCATACCTCTCTCCATTCCTCTCTCCATTCCTCTCTCGATACCTCTCTCCATTTCCCTCTCCATACCTCTCTCCATTCCTCTCTCCATTCCTCTCTCCATTCCTCTCTCCATTCCTCTCTCCATTCCTCTCTCCATTTCCCTCTCCATTCCTCTCTCCATTCCTCTCTCCATTCCTCTCTCCATACCTCTCTGCATTCCTCTCTCCATTCCTCTCTCCATTCCTCTGTCCATTCTCTCTCCATTCCTCTCTCCATTCCTCTCTCCATTTCCCTCTCCATTCCTCTCTCCATATCTCTCTCCATACCTCTCTCCATTCTCTCTCCATTCCTCTCTCCATTCCCCTCTCCATTCCTCTCTCCATATCTCTCTCCATACCTCTCTCCATTCCTCTCTCGATACCTCTCTGCATTCCTCTCTCCATTCCTCTCTCCATTCCTCTCTCCATACCTCTCTCCATTCCTCTCTCCATTCCTCTCTCCATTCCTCTCTCCATACCTCTCTCCATTCCTCTCTCCATACCTCTCTCCATTCCTCTCTCCATTCCTCTCTCGATACTTCTCTCCATTCCTCTCTCCATTCTTCTCTCCATTTCCCTCTCCATACCTCTCTCCATTCCTCTCTCCATTCCTCTCTCCATACCTCTCTCCATTCCTCTCTCCATACCTCTCTCCATTCCTTTCTCCATTCCTCTCTCGATACCTCTCTCCATTCCTCTCTCCATTCCTCTCTCCATTCCTCTCTCCATACCTCTCTCCATTCCTCTCTCCATTCCTCTCTCCATTTCCCTCTACATACCTCTCTCCATTCCTCTCTCCATTCCTCTCTCGATACCTCTCTCCATTTCCCTCTCCATACCTCTCTCCATTCCTCTCTCCATTCCTCTCTCCATACCTCTCTCCATTCCTCTCTCCATTCCTCTCTCCATTCCTCTCTCCATTCCTCTCTCGATACCTCTCTCCATTCCTCTCTCCATTCCTCTCTCCATACCTCTCTCCATTCCTCTCTCCATACCTCTCTCCATTCCTCTCTCCATTCCTCTCTCGATACCTCTCTCCATTCCTCTCTCCATTCCTCTCTCCATACCTCTCTCCATTCCTCTCTCCATTCTTCTCTCCATTTCCCTCTCCATACCTCTCTCCATTCCTCTCTCCATTCCTCTCTCCATACCTCTCTCCATTCCTCTCTCCATACCTCTCTCCATTCCTTTCTCCATTCCTCTCTCGATACCTCTCTCCATTCCTCTCTCCATTCCTCTCTCCATTCCTCTCTCCACACCTCTCTCCATTCCTCTCTCCATTCCTCTCTCCATTTCCCTCTCCATACCTCTCTCCATTCCTCTCTCCATTCCTCTCTCGATACCTCTCTCCATTTCCCTCTCCATACCTCTCTCCATTCCTCTCTCCATTCCTCTCTCCATACCTCTCTCAATTCCTCTCTCCATTCCTCTCTCCATTCCTCTCTCCATTCCTCTCTCCATTCCTCTCTCCATTCCTCTCTCCATTCCTCTCTCCATTTCCCTCTCCATTCCTCTCTCCATTCCTCTCTCCATACCTCTCTCCATTCCTCTCTCCATTCCTCTCTCCATTCCTCTGTCCATTCTCTCTCCATTCCTCTCTCCATTCCTCTCTCCATTCCCCTCTCCATTCCTCTCTCCATACCTCTCTCCATTTCCCTCTCCATACCTCTCTCCATTCCTCTCTCCATACCTCTCTCCATTCCTCTCTCCATTCCTCTCTCCATTCCTCTCTCCATTCCTCTCTCCATTCCTCTCTCCATTTCCCTCTCCATTCCTCTCTCCATTCCTCTCTCCATTCCTCTCTCCATTCCCCTCTCCATTCCTCTCTCCATACCTCTCTCCATTTCCCTCTCCATTCCTCTCTCCATATCTCTCTCCATACCTCTCTCCATTCTCTCTCCATTCCTCTCTCCATTCCCCTCTCCATTCCTCTCTCCATATCTCTCTCCATTCCTCTCTCCATTCCCCTCTCTATTCCTCTCTCCATATCTCTCTCCATTCCTCTGTCCATTCTCTCTCCATTCCTCTCTCCATTCCCCTCTCCATTCCTCTCTCCATATCTCTCTCCATTCCTCTCTCCATACCTCTCTCCATTTCTCTCTCCATTCCTCTCTCCATTCCTCTCTCCATTCCTCTCTCGATACCTCTCTCCAATCCTCTCTCCATTCCTCTCTCAATTCCTCTCTCCATTCCTCTCTCCATTCCTCTCTCCATAACTCTCTCCATTCCTCTCTCCATACCTCTCTCCATTCCTCTCTCCATTCCTCTCTCCATACCTCTCTCCATTCCTCTCTCCATTCCTCTCTCGATACCTCTCTCCATTCCTCTCTCCATACATCTCTCCATTCCTCTCTCCATTCCTCTCTCGATACCTCTCTCCATTCCTCTCTCCATTCTTCTCTCCATTTCCCTCTCCATACCTCTCTCCATTCCTCTCTCCATTCCTCTCTCCATTCCTCTCTCCATACCTCTCTCCATTCCTCTCTCCATTCCTCTCTCCATACCTCTCTCCATTCCTCTCTCCATTCCTCTCTCCATTCCTCTCTCGATACCTCTCTCCATTCCTCTCTCCATTCCTCTCTCCATACCTCTCTCCATTCCTCTCTCCATTCCTCTCTCGATACCTCTCTCCATTCCTCTCTCCATTCCTCTCTCCATACCTCTCTCCATTCCTCTCTCCATTCCTCTCTCGATACCTCTCTCCATTCCTCTCTCCATTCCTCTCTCCATACCTCTCTCCATTCCTCTCTCCATTCTTCTCTCCATTTCCCTCTCCATACCTCTCTCCATTCATCTCTCCATTCCTCTCTCCATACCTCTCTCCATTCCTCTCTCCATACCTCTCTCCATTCCTCTCTCCATTCTTCTCTCCATTTCCCTCTCCATACCTCTCTCCATTCATCTCTCCATTCCTCTCTCCATTCCTCTCATCCATTTCCCTCTCCATACCTCTCTCCATTCATCTCTCCATTCCTCTCTCCATACCTCTCTCCATTCCTCTCTCCATTCCTCTCTCCATTCATCTCTCCATTCCTCTCTCCATTCTTCTCTCCATTTCCCTCTCCATACCTCTCTCCATACCTCTCTCCATACCTCTCTCCATTCCGCTCTCCATACCTCTCTCCATTCCTCTCTCCATACCTCTCTCCATTCCTCTCTCCATTCCTCTCTCCATTCATCTCTCCATTCCTCTCTCCATTCTTCTCTCCATTCCCTCTCCATACCTCTCTCCATTCATCTCTCCATTCCTCTCTCCATTCATCTCTCCATTCCTCTCTCCATTCTTCTCTCCATTTCCCTCTCCATACCTCTCTCCATTCATCTCTCCATTCCTCTCTCCATACCTCCCTCCATACCTCTCTCCATACCTCTCTCCATTCCTCTCTCCATACCTCTCTCCATTCCTCTCTCCATACCTCTCTCCATTCCTCTCTCCATTCCTCTCTCCATTCATCTCTCCATTCCTCTCTCCATTCTTCTCTCCATTTCCCTCTCCATACCTCTCTCCATTCCTCTCTCCATTCCTCTCTCCATTCATCTCTCCATACCTCTCTCCATTCCTCTCTCCATTCTTCTCTCCATTTCCCTCTCCATACCTCTCTCCATTCATCTCTCCATTCCTCTCTCCATACCTCTCTCCATTCCTCTCTCCATACCTCTCTCCATTCCTCTCTCCATTCTTCTCTCCATTTCCCTCTCCATACCTCTCTCCATTCATCTCTCCATTCCTCTCTCCATTCTTCTCTCCATTTCCCTCTCCATACCTCTCTCCATTCATCTCTCCATTCCTCTCTCCATACCTCTCTCCATTCCTCTCTCCATTCCTCTCTCCATTCATCTCTCCATTCCTCTCTCCATTCTTCTCTCCATTTCCCTCTCCATACCTCTCTCCATTCATCTCTCCATTCCTCTCTCCATACCTCTCTCCATACCTCTCTCCATTCCGCTCTCCATACCTCTCTCCATTCCTCTCTCCATACCTCTCTCCATTCCTCTCTCCATTCCTCTCTCCATTCATCTCTCCATTCCTCTCTCCATTCTTCTCTCCATTTCCCTCTCCATACCTCTCTCCATTCATCTCTCCATTCCTCTCTCCATTCCTCTCTCCATTCCTCTCTCCATTCCTCTCTCCATTTCCCTCTCCATTCCTCTCTCCATTCCTCTCTCCATTCCTCTCTCCATACCTCTCTCCATTCCTCTCTCCATTCCTCTCTCCATTCCTCTGTCCATTCTCTCTCCATTCCTCTCTCCATTCCTCTCTCCATTCCCCTCTCCATTCCTCTCTCCATACCTCTCTCCATTTCCCTCTCCATTCCTCTCTCCATATCTCTCTCCATACCTCTCTCCATTCTCTCTCCATTCCTCTCTCCATTCCCCTCTCCATTCCTCTCTCCATATCTCTCTCCATACCTCTCTCCATACCTCTCTCCATTCCTCTCTCCACTCCTCTCTCCATTCCTCTGTCCATTCTCTCTCCATTCCTCTCTCCATTCCCCTCTCCATTCCTCTCTCCATATCTCTCTGCATTCCTCTCTCCATTCCTCTCTCCATTCCCCTCTCTATTCCTCTCTCCATATCTCTCTCCATTCCTCTGTCCATTCTCTCTCCATTCCTCTCTCCATTCCCCTCTCCATTCCTCTCTCCATATCTCTCTCCATTCCTCTGTCCATTCTCTCTCCATTCCTCTCTCCATTCCCCCTCTCCATTCCTCTCTCCATATCTCTCTCCATTCCTCTCTCCATACCTCTCTCCATTCCTCTCTCCATACCTCTCTCCATTCCTCTCTCCATACCTCTCTCCATTTCTCTCTCCATACCTCTCTCCATTCCTCTCTCCATTCCTCTCTCGATACCTCTCTCCAATCCTCTCTCCATTCCTCTCTCCATTCCTCTCTCCATTCCTCTCTCCATTCCTCTCTCCATAACTCTCTCCATTCCTCTCTCCATACCTCTCTCCATTCCTCTCTCCATTCCTCTCTCCATACCTCTCTCCATTCCTCTCCATTCCTCTCTCGATACCTCTCTCCATTCCTCTCTCCATTCCTCTCTCCATACCTCTCTCCATTCCTCTCTCCATGCATCTCTCGATTCCTCTCTCCATTCCTCTCTCGATACCTCTCTCCATTCCTCTCTCCATTCCTCTCTCCATACCTCTCTCCATTCCTCTCTCCATTCCTCTCTCCATTCCTCTCTCCATACCTCTCTCCATTCCTCTCTCCATTCTTCTCTCCATTTCCCTCTCCATACCTCTCTCCATTCCTCTCTCCATTCCTCTCTCCATTCCTCTCTCCATTCCTCTCTCCATACCTCTCTCCATTCCTCTCTCCATTCCTCTCTCCATTCCTCTCTCGATACCTCTCTCCATTCCTCTCTCCATTCCTCTCTCCATTCCTCTCTCGATACCTCTCTCCATACCTCTCTCCATTCCTCTCTCCATTCCTCTCTCGATACCTCTCTCCATTCCTCTCTCCATTCCTCTCTCCATACCTCTCTCCATTCCTCTCTCCCATTCTTCTCTCCATTTCCCTCGCCATACCTCTCTCCATTCATCTCTCCATTCCTCTCTCCATACCTCTCTCCATTCCTCTCTCCATACCTCTCTCCATTCCGCTCTCCATACCTCTCTCCATTCCTTTCTCCATTCCTCTCTCCTTTACTCTCTCCATTCCTCTCTCCATTCCTCTCTCCATTTCCCTCTCCATTCCTCTCTCCATTCCTCTCTCCATTCCTCTCTCCATACCTCTCTCCATTGCTCTCTCCATTCCTCTCTCCATTCCTCTGTCCATTCTCTCTCCATTCCTCTCTCCATTCCTCTCTCCATTCCTCTCTCCATACCTCTCTCCATTGCTCTCTCCATTCCTCTCTCCATTCCTCTGTCCATTCTCTCTCCATTCCTCTCTCCATTCCTCTCTCCATTTCCCTCTCCATTCCTCTCTCCATATCTCTCTCCATACCACTCTCCATTCTCTCTCCATTCCTCTCTCCATTCCCTCTCCATTCCTCTCTCCATAACTCTCTCCATTCCTCTCTCCATTCCTCTCTCCATTCCTCTCTCCATTCCTCTGTCCATTCTCTCTCCATTCCTCTCTCCATTCCCCCTCTCTATTCCTCTCTCCATATCTCTCTCCATTCCTCTGTCCATTCTCTCTCCATTCCTCTCTCCATTCCCCTCTCCATTCCTCTCTTCATATCTCTCTACATTCCTCTCTCCATTCCTCTCTCCATACCTCTCTCCATTCCTCTCTCCATTCCTCTCTCCATTCCTCTGTCCATTCTCTCTCCATTCCTCTCTCCATTCCCCTCTCCATTCCTCTCTCCATACCTCTCTCCATTCCTCTCTCCATTCCCCTCTCCATACCTCTCTCCATTCCTCTCTCCATTCCTCTCTCCATACCTCTCTCCATTCCTCTCTCCATTCCTCTCTCCATTCCTCTGTCCATTCTCTCTCCATTCCTCTCTCCATTCCCCTCTCTATTCCTCTCTCCATATCTCTCTCCATTCCTCTGTCCATTCTCTCTCCATTCCTCTCTCCATTCCCCTCTCCATTCCTCTCTTCATATCTCTCTACATTCCTCTCTCCATTCCTCTCTCCATACCTCTCTCCATTCCTCTCTCCATTCCTCTCTCCATACCTCTCTCCATTCCTCTCTCCATTCCTCTCTCCATTCCCCTCTCCATTCCTCTCTCCATACCTCACTCCATTCCTCTCTCCATTCCTCTCTCCATACCTCTCTCCATTCCTCTCTCCATTCCTCTCTCCATTCCTCTGTCCATTCTCTCTCCATTCCTCTCTCCATTCCTCTCTCCATTCCCCTCTCCATTCCTCTCTCCATACCTCTCTCCATTTCCCTCTCCATTCCTCTCTCCATATCTCTCTCCATACCTCTCTCCATTCTCTCTCCATTCCTCTCTCCATTCCCCTCTCCATTCCTCTCTCCATACCTCTCTCCATTCCTCTCTCCATTCCTCTCTCCATTCCTCTCTCCATTCCTCTGTCCATTCTCTCTCCATTCCTCTCTCCATTCCCCTCTCCATTCCTCTCTCCATATCTCTCTCCATTCCTCTCTCCATTCCTCTCTCCATTCCCCTCTCTATTCCTCTCTCCATATCTCTCTCCATTCCTCTGTCCATTCTCTCTCCATTCCTCTCTCCATTCCCCTCTCCATTCCTCTCTCCATATCTCTCTCCATTCCTCTCTCCATACCTCTCTCCATTTCTCTCTCCATACCTCTCTCCATTCCTCTCTCCATTCCTCTCTCGATACCTCTCTCCAATCCTCTCTCCATTCCTCTCTCCATTCCTCTCTCCATTCCTCTCTCCATTCCTCTCTCCATAACTCTCTCCATTCCTCTCTCCATTCCTCTCTCCATTCCTCTCTCCATACCTCTCTCCATTCCTCTCTCCATTCCTCTCTCCATTCCTCTCTCTCTCCATACCTCTCTCCATTGCTCTCTCCATTCCTCTCTCCATTCCTCTGTCCATTCTCTCTCCATTCCTCTCTCCATTCCTCTCTCCATTCCCCTCTCCATTCCTCTCTCCATACCTCTCTCCATTTCCCTCTCCATTCCTCTCTCCATATCTCTCTCCATACCACTCTCCATTCTCTCTCCATTCCTCTCTCCATTCCCCTCTCCATTCCTCTCTCCATAACTCTCTCCATTCCTCTCTCCATTCCTCTCTCCATTCCTCTCTCCATTCCTCTGTCCATTCTCTCTCCATTCCTCTCTCCATTCCCCTCTCTATTCCTCTCTCCATATCTCTCTCCATTCCTCTGTCCATTCTCTCTCCATTCCTCTCTCCATTCCCCTCTCCATTCCTCTCTTCATATCTCTCTACATTCCTCTCTCCATTCCTCTCTCCATACCTCTCTCCATTCCTCTCTCCATTCCTCTCTCCATTCCTCTGTCCATTCTCTCTCCATTCCTCTCTCCATTCCCCTCTCCATTCCTCTCTCCATACCTCTCTCCATTCCTCTCTCCATTCCTCTCTCCATACCTCTCTCCATTCCTCTCTCCATTCCTCTCTCCATTCCTCTGTCCATTCTCTCTCCATTCCTCTCTCCATTCCCCTCTCTATTCCTCTCTCCATATCTCTCTCCATTCCTCTGTCCATTCGCTCTCCATTCCTCTCTCCATTCCCCTCTCCATTCCTCTCTTCATATCTCTCTACATTCCTCTCTCCATTCCTCTCTCCATACCTCTCTCCGTTCCTCTCTCCATTCCTCTCTCCATACCTCTCTCCATTCCTCTCTCCATTCCTCTCTCCATTCCCCTCTCCATTCCTCTCTCCATACCTCACTCCATTCCTCTCTCCATTCCTCTCTCCATACCTCTCTCCATTCCTCTCTCCATTCCTCTCTCCATTCCTCTGTCCATTCTCTCTCCATTCCTCTCTCCATTGCTCTCTCCATTCCCCTCTCCATTCCTCTCTCCATACCTCTCTCCATTTCCCTCTCCATTCCTCTCTCCATATCTCTCTCCATACCTCTCTCCATTCTCTCTCCATTCCTCTCTCCATTCCCCTCTCCATTCCTCTCTCCATATCTCTCTCCATACCTCTCTCCATTCCTCTCTCCATTCCTCTCTCCATTCCTCTCTCCATTCCTCTGTCCATTCTCTCTCCATTCCTCTCTCCATTCCCCTCTCCATTCCTCTCTCCATATCTCTCTCCATTCCTCTCTCCATTCCTCTCTCCATTCCCCTCTCTATTCCTCTCTCCATATCTCTCTCCATTCCTCTGTCCATTCTCTCTCCATTCCTCTCTCCATTCCCCTCTCCATTCCTCTCTCCATATCTCTCTCCATTCCTCTCTCCATACCTCTCTCCATTTCTCTCTCCATACCTCTCTCCATTCCTCTCTCCATTCCTCTCTCGATACCTCTCTCCAATCCTCTCTCCATTCCTCTCTCCATTCCTCTCTCCATTCCTCTCTCCATTCCTCTCTCCATAACTCTCTCCATTCCTCTCTCCATTCCTCTCTCCATTCCTCTCTCCATACCTCTCTCCATTCCTCTCTCCATTCCTCTCTCGATACCTCTCTCCATTCCTCTCTCCATTCCTCTCTCCATACCTCTCTCCATTCCTCTCTCCATTCTTCTCTCCATTTCCCTCACCATACCTCTCTCCATTCCTCTCTCCATTCCTCTCTCCATTCCTCTCTCCATACCTCTCTCCATTCCTCTCTCCATTCTTCTCTCCATTTCCCTCTCCATACCTCTCTCCATTCCTCTCTCCATTCCTCTCTCCATACCTCTCTCCATTCCTCTCTCCATTCCTCTCTCCATACCTCTCTCCATTCCTCTCTCCATTCCTCTCTCCATTCCTCTCTCGATACCTCTCTCCATTCCTCTCTCCATACCTCTCTCCATTCCTCTCTCCATTCCTCTCTCGATACCTCTCTCCATTCCTCTCTCCATTCCTCTCTCCATACCTCTCTCCATTCCTCTCTCCATTCTTCTCTCCATTTCCCTCTCCATACCTCTCTCCATTCATCTCTCCATTCCTCTCTCCATACCTCTCTCCATTCCTCTCTGCATACCTCTCTCCATTCCTTTCTCCATTCCTCTCTCGATACCTCTCTCCATTCCTCTCTCCATTCCTCTCTCCATTTCCCTCTCCATACCTCTCTCCATTCCTCTCTCCATTCCTCTCTCGATACCTCTCTCCATACCTCTCTCCATTCCGCTCTCCATACCTCTCTCCATTCCTCTCTCCATTTCCCTCTCCATTCCTCTCTCCATTCCTCTCTCCTTTCCTCTCTCCATTCCTCTCTCCATTCCTCTCTCCATTTCCCTCTCCATTCCTCTCTCCATTCCTCTCTCCATTCCTCTCTCCATACCTCTCTCCATTGCTCTCTCCATTCCTCTCTCCATTCCTCTGTCCATTCTCTCTCCATTCCTCTCTCCATTCCTCTCTCCATTCCCCTCTCCATTCCTCTCTCCATACCTCTCTCCATTTCCCTCTCCATTCCTCTCTCCATATCTCTCTCCATACCTCTCTCCATTCCTCTCTCCATTCCCCTCTCCATTCCTCTCTCCATATCTCTCTCCATAACTCTCTCCATTCCTCTCTCCATTCCTCTCTCCATTCCTCTCTCCATTCCTCTCTCCATTCCCCTCTCTATTCCTCTCTCCATATCTCTCTCCATTCCTCTGTCCATTCTCTCTCCATTCCTCTCTCCATTCCCCTCTCCATTCCTCTCTCCATATCTCTCTCCATTCATCTCTCCATTCCTCTCTCCATTCCTCTCTCCATTCCTCTGTCCATTCTCTCTCCATTCCTCTCTCCATTCCCCTCTCCATTCCTCTCTCCATACCTCTCTCCATTCCTCTCTCCATTCCTCTCTCCATACCTCTCTCCATTCCTCTCTCCATTCCTCTCTCCATTTCCCTCTCCATTCCTCTCTCCATTTCCCTCTCCATTCCTCTCTCCATATCTCTCTCCATTCCTCTCTCCATTCCTCTCTCCGTTCCTCTCTCCATTCCTCTCTCCATATCTCTCTCCATTCCTCTCTCCATTCCTCTCTCCATTCCTCTCTCCATTCCTCTCTCCATACCTCTCTCCATTCCTCTCTCCATTCCTCTCTCGATACCTCTCTCCATTCCTCTCTCCATTCCTCTCTCGATACCTCTCTCCATTCCTCTCTCCATTCCTCTCTCCATTCCTCTCTCCATTCCCCTCTCCATTCCTCTCTCCATATCTCTCTCCATTCCTCTCTCCATTCCTCTCTCCATTCCTCTCTCCATATCTCTCTCCATTCCTCTCTCCATTCCTCTCTCCCTTCCTCTCTCCATATCTCTCTCCATTCCTCTCTCCATTCCTCTCTCCATTCCTCTCTCCATTCCTCTCTCCATTCCTCTCTCCATTCCCCTCTCCATTCCTCTCTCGATACCTCTCTCCATTCCTCTCTCGATACCTCTCTCCATTCCTCTCTCCATTCCTCTCTCCATTCCTCTGTCCATTCTCTCTCCATTCCTCTCTCCATTCCCCTCTCCATTCCTCTCTCCATACCTCTCTCCATTCCTCTCTCCATTCCCCTCTCCATACCTCTCTCCATACCTCTCTCCATTCCTCTCTCCATTCCTCTCTCCATTCCTCTCTCCATTCCTCTCTCCATTCCTCTCTCCATTCCTCTGTCCATTCTCTCTCCATTCCTCTCTCCATTCCTCTCTCCATTCCCCTCTCCATTCCTCTCTCCATACCTCTCTCCATTTCCCTCTCCATTCCTCTCTCCATATCTCTCTCCATACCTCTCTCCATTCTCTCTCCATTCCTCTCTCCATTCCCCTCTCCATTCCTCTCTCCATATCTCTCTCCATAACTCTCTCCATTCCTCTCTCCATTCCTCTCTCCATTCCTCTCTCCATTCCTCTGTCCATTCTCTCTCCATTCCTCTCTCCATTCCCCTTTCTATTCCTCTCTCCATATCTCTCTCCATTCCTCTGTCCATTCTCTCTCCATTCCTCTCTCCATTCCCCTCTCCATTCCTCTCTCCATATCTCTCTCCATTCCTCTCTCCATTCCTCTCTCCATTCCTCTCTCCATTCCTCTGTCCAGTCTCTCTCCATACCTCTCTCCATTCCTCTCTCCATTCCTCTCTCCATACCTCTCTCCATTCCTCTCTCCATTCCTCTCTCCATTCCTCTGTCCATTCTCGCTCCATTCCTCTCTCCATTCCTCTCTCCATTCCCCTCTCCATTCCTCTCTCCATACCTCTCTCCATTTCCCTCTCCATTCCTCTCTCCATATCCCTCTCCATACCTCTCTCCATTCTCTCTCCATTCCTCTCTCCATTCCCCTCTGCATTCCTCTCTCCATATCTCTCTCCATACCTCTCTCCATTCCTCTCTCCATTCCTCTCTCCATTCCTCTCTCCATTCCTCTGTCCATTCTCTCTCCATTCCTCTCTCCATTCCCCTCTCCATTCCTCTCTCCATATCTCTCTCCATTCCTCTCTCCATTCCTCTCTCCATTCCCCTCTCTATTCCTCTCTCCATATCTCTCTCCATTCCTCTGTCCATTCTCTCTCCATTCCTCTCTCCATTCCCCTCTCCATTCCTCTCTCCATATCTCTCTCCATTCCTCTCTCCATACCTCTCTCCATTTCTCTCTCCATACCTCTCTCCATTCCTCTCTCCATTCCTCTCTCGATACCTCTCTCCAATCCTCTCTCCATTCCTCTCTCCATTCCTCTCTCCATAACTCTCTCCATTCCTCTCTCCATACCTCTCTCCATTCCTCTCTCCATTCCTCTCTCCATACCTCTCTCCATTCCTCTCTCCATTCCTCTCTCGATATCTCTCTCCATTCCTCTCTCCATTCCTCTCTCCATACCTCTCTCCATTCCTCTCTCCGTTCCTCTCCCCATTCCTCTCTCCATTCCTCTCTCCGTTCCTCTCTCCGTTCCTCTCCCCATTCCTCTCTCCGTTCCTCTCTCCGTTCCTCTCCCCGTTCCTCTCCCCGTTCCTCTCTCCATTCCTCTCTCCATTCCTCTCTCCATTCCTCTCTCCATTCCTCTCTCCATACCTTTCTCCATACCTCTCTCCATTCCTCTCTACATTCCTCTCTCCGTTCCTCTCTCCGTTCCTCTCCCCGTTCCCCTCTCCGTTCCTCTCTCCGTTCCTCTCCCCGTTCCTCTCCCCATTCCTCTCCCCGTTCCTCTCCCCGTTCCTCTCTCCGTTCCTCTCTCCGTTCCTCTCTCCGTTCCTCTCCCCGTTCCCCTCTCCGTTCCTCTCCCCGTTCCTCTCCCCGTTCCTCTCTCCGTTCCTCTCTCCGTTCCTCTCCCCATTCCTCTCCCCATTCCCCTCTCCGTTCCTCTCTCCATTCCTCTTTCCACACCTCTCTCCGTTCCTCTCTCTATTCCTCTCTCCGTTCCTCTCTCCGTTCCTCTCCCCATTCCTCTCCCCGTTCCTCTCTCCGTTCCTCTCTCCGTTCATCTCTCCGTTCCTCTCTCCATTCCTCTCCCCATTCCTCTCCCCATTCCTCTCCCCATTCCCCTCTCCATTCCTCTCTCCGTTCCTCTCCCCATTCCTCTCTCCATTCCTCTCTCCGTTCCTCTCTCCGTTCCTCTCCCCATTCCTCTCTCCGTTCCTCTCTCCGTTCCTCTCCCCGTTCCTCTCCCCATTCCTCTCTCCATTCCTCTCTCCATTCCTCTCTCCATTCCTCTCTCCATTCCTCTCTCCATACCTTTCTCCATACCTCTCTCCATTCCTCTCTACATTCCTCTCTCCGTTCCTCTCTCCGTTCCTCTCCCCGTTCCCCTCTCAGTTCCTCTCTCCGTTCCTCTCCCCGTTCCTCTCCCCATTCCTCTCCCCGTTCCTCTCCCCGTTCCTCTCTCCGTTCCTCTCTCCATTCCTCTCTCCATTCCTCTCTCCGTTCCTCTCCCCATTCCCCTCTCCGTTCCTCTCTCCGTTCCTCTCTCCGTTCCTCTCTCCATTCCTCTCCCCGTTCCTCTCTCCGTTCCTCTCTCCATTCCTCTCTCCGTTCCTCTCGCCATTCCTCTCCCCGTTCCCCTCTCCGTTCCTCTCTCCGTTCCTCTCTCCATTCCTCTCTCCATACCTCTCTCCGTTCCTCTCTCCGTTCCTCTCTCCGTTCCTCTCTCTGTTCCTCTCTCCGTTCCCCTCTCCGTTCCTCTCTCCATTCCTCTCTCCATTCCTCTCTCCATTTCCCTCTCCTTATCTCTCTCTCCATTCCCCTCTCCATTCCTCTCTCCATTCCTCTCTCCATTCCTCTCTCCATTTCCCTCTCCTTATCTCTCTCTCCATTCCCCTCTCCATTCCTCTCTCCATTCCTCTCTCCATTCCTCTCTCCATTCCTCTCTCCATTTCCTTCTCCTTATCTCTCTCTCCATTCCCCTCTCCATTCCTCTCTCCATTCCTCTCTCCATTTCCCTCTCCTTATCTCTCTCTCCATTCCTCTCTCCATTCCTCTCTCCATTCCTCTCTCCATTCCTCTCTCCATACCTCTCTCCATTCCTCTCTCCATTCCTCTCTCCATTTCACTCTCCATTTCCCTTTCCATTTCCCTTTCCATTTCCCTCTCCATTTCCCTCTCCATTCCCCTCTCCATTCCCCTCTCCATTCCCCTCTCCATTCCTCTCTCCATACCTCTCTCCATTCCTATCTCCATTTCCCTCTCCATTCCTCTTTCCATTCCTCTCTCCATTCCTCTCTCAATTTCCCTCTCCATTTTCTCTCTCCATTCGTCTCTCCATTCCTATCTCCATTTCCCTCTCCATTCCTCTTTCCATTCCTCTCTCCATTCCTCTCTCCATTTCCCTCTCCATTCCACTCTCCATTCCACTCTCCATTCCACTCTCCATTCTTCTCTCCATTCCCCTCTCCATTCCCATCTCCATTCCCCTCTCCATTCCGCTCTCCGTTCCTCTCCCCATTCCCCTCTCCATTCCTCTCTCCGTACCTCTCCCCATTCCTCTCTCCATTCCTCTCTCCATACCTCTCTCCGTTCCTCTCTCCATACCTCTCTCCATTCCTCTCTCCGTTCCTCTCTCCATTCCTCTCTCCATTCCTCTCTCCATTCCTCTCCCCATTCCCTTCTCCGTTCCTCTCCCCATTCCTCTCTCCGTCCCTCTCTACATTCCTCTCTCCATTCCTCTCTCCATTCCTCTCTCCATTCCTCTCTCCATTCCTCTCTCCATACCTCTCTCCATTCCTCTCTCCGTTCCTCTCTCCGTTCCTCTCCCCATTCCCCTCTCCATTCCTCTCTCCATTGCTCTCTCCATTCCTCTCTCCATTCCTCTCTCCGTTCCTCTCCCCGTTCCTCTCCCCGTTCCTCTCCCCATTCCTCTCTCCATTCCTCTCCCCGTTCCTCTCTCCGTTCCTCTCCCCATTCCTCTCTCCATTCCTCTCTCCGTTCCTCTCTCCATTCCTCTCTCCATACCTCTCTCCGTTCCTCTCTCCATTCCTCTCTCCATTCCTCTCTCCATTCCTCTCTCCATTCCTCTCTCCATTCCTTTCTCCGTTCCTCTCTCCGTTCCTCTCTCCATTCCTCTCCCCATTCCTCTCTCCGTTCCTCTCCATTCCTCTCTCCATTCCTCTCCCCATTCCTCTCTCCGTTCCTGTCTCCGTTCCTCTCCCCATTCCTCTCTCCATACCTCTCTCCATTCCTCTCTCCATTCCCCTCTCCGTTCTTCTCTCCATACCTCTCTCCGTTCCCCTCTCCATTCCTCTCTCCATTCCTCTCTCCATTCCTCTCTCCATTCCTCTCTCCATTCCTTTCTCCGTTCCTCTCTCCGTTCCTCTCTCCATTCCTCTCCCCATTCCTCTCTCCGTTCCTCTCTCCATACCTCTCTCCATTCCTCTCTCCATTCCCCTCTCCGTTCTTCTCTCCATACCTCTCTCCTTTCCTCTCTCCATTCCTCTCTCCATACCTCTCTCCTTTCCTCTCTCCATTCCTCTCTCCATTCCTCTCTCCATTCCTCTCTCCATTCCTTTCTCCGTTCCTCTCTCCGTTCCTCTCCCCATTCCTCTCCCCATTCCTCTCTCCGTTCCTCTCTCCATTCCTCTCTCCATTCCTATCTCCGTTCCTCTCCCCATTCCCCTCTCCGTTCCTCTCTCCATTCCCCACTCCATACCTCTCTCCATTCCTCTCTCCGTTCCTCTCTCTGTTCCTCTCTCCGTTCCTCTCTCTGTTCCTCTCTCCATTCCTCTCTCCATTCCTCTCCCCATTCCCCTCTCCGTTCCTCTCTCCATTCCCCACTCCATACCTCTCTCCATTCCTCTCTCCGTTCCTCTCTCCGTTCCTCTCTCCATTCCTCTCTCCATTCCTCTCTCCATTTCCCTCTCCTTTTCTCTCTCTCCATTCCCCTCTCCATTCCTCTCTCCATTCCTCTCTCCATTTCTCTCTCCATTTCCCTCTCCTTATCTCTCTCTCCATTCCCCTCTCCATTCCTCTCTCCATTCCTCTCTCCATTCCTCTCTCCATTTCCCTCTCCTTATCTCTCTCTCCATTCCCCTCTCCATTCACCTCTCCATTCCTCTCTCCATTCCTCTCTCCATACCTCTCTCCATTCCTCTCTCCATTCCTCTCTCCATACCTCTCTCCGTTCCTCTCTCCATTCCTCTCTCCATTCCTCTCTCAATTTCCCTCTCCATTTTCTCTCTCCATTCCTCTCTCCATTCCTCTCTCCGTTCCTCTCTCCATTCCTCTCTCCATTCCTCTCTCCACTCCTCTCTCAATTTCCCTCTCCATTTTCTCTCTCCGTTCCTCTCTCCGTTCCTCTCTCCGTTCCTCTCTCCGGTCCTCTCTCCGTTCCTCTCTCCATTCCTCTCTCCGTTCCTCTCTCCGTTCCTCTCTCCGTCCCTCTCTCCGTTCCTCTCCCCGTTCCCCTCTCCGTTCCTCTCTCCGTTCCTCTCCCCGTTCCTCTCCCCGTTCCTCTCTCCGTTCCTCTCTCCGTTCCTCTCCCCATTCCTCTCTCCATTCCTCTCTCCGTTCCTCTCCCCATTCCCCTCTCCGTTCCTCTCTCCATTCCTCTTTCCATACCTCTCTCCGTTCCTCTCTCTATTCCTCTCTCCGTTCCTCTCTCCGTTCCTCTCCCCATTCCTCTCCCCGTTCCTCTCTCCGTTCCTCTCTCCGTTCATCTCTCCGTTTCTCTCTCCATTCGTCTCCCCATTCCTCTCCCCATTCCTCTCCCCATTCCTCTCACCATTCCTCTCTCCGTTCCTCTCCCCATTCCTCTCCCCATTCCTCTCTCCGTTCCTCTCTCCGTTCCTCTCTCCGTTCCTCTCTCCATTCCTCTCTCCGTTCCTCTCTCCGTTCCTCTCCCCATTCCTCTCCCCGTTCCTCTCCCCGTTCCTCTCTCCGTTCCTCTCTCCATTCCTCTCTCCATTCCTCTCTCCGTTCCTCTCCCCATTCCCCTCTCCGTTCCTCTCTCCGTTCCTCTCTCCGTTCCGCTCCCCGTTCCCCTCTCCGTTCCTCTCTCCGTTCCTCTCCCCGTTCCTCTCCCCATTCCTCTCTCCATTCCTCTCTCCGTTCCTCTCTCCATTCCTCTCTCCATTCCTCTCTCCATACCTTTCTACATACCTCTCTCCATTCCTCTCTACATTCCTCTCTCCGTTCCTCTCTCCGTTCCTCTCCCCGTTCCCCTCTCCGTTCCCCTCTCCGTTCCTCTCCCCATTCCCCTCTCCGTTCCTCTCTCCGTTCCTCTCCCCGTTCCCCTCTCCGTTCCTCTCTCCATTCCTCTTTCCATACCTCTCTCTGTTCCTCTCTCTGTTCCTCTCTCTGTTCCTCTCTCCGTTCCTCTCTCCGTTCCTCTCTCCGTTCCTCTCTCCGTTCCTCTCCCCATTCCTCTCTCCGTTCCTCTCTCCATTCCTCTCTCCGTTCCTCTCTCCATTCCTCTCCCCGTTCCCCTCTGCGTTCCTCTCTCCGTTCCTCTCTCCATTCCTCTCTCCATACCTCTCTCCGTTCCTCTCTCCGTTCCTCTCTCCGTTCCTCTCTCCGTTCCTCTCTCTGTTCCTCTCTCCGTTCCTCTCTCCATTCCTCTCTCCATTCCTCTCTCCGTTCCTCTCCCCATTCCCCTCTCCGTTCCTCTCTCCGTTCCTCTCCCCGTTCCCCTCTCCGTTCCTCTCTCCATTCCTCTTTCCATACCTCTCTCTGTTCCTCTCTCTGTTCCTCTCTCTGTTCCTCTCTGCGTTCCGCTCTCCGTTCCTCTCTCCGTTCCTCTCTCCGTTCCTCTCTCCATTCCTCTCCCCATTCCTCTCTCCGTTCCTCTCTCCATTCCTCTCTCCGTTCCTCTCTCCATTCCTCTCCCCGTTCCCCTCTCCGTTCCTCTCTCCGTTCCTCTCTCAATTCCTCTCTCCATACCTCTCTCCGTTCCTCTCTCCGTTCCTCTCTCCGTTCCTCTCTCCGTTCCTCTATCCGTTCCTCTCTCTGTTCCTCTCTCCGTTCCTCTCTCCGTTCCTCTCTACATTCCTGTACCCATTCCCCTCTCCGTTCCTCTCTCCATTCCTCTCTCCATTCCTCTCTCCATTTCCCTCTCCTTATCTCTCTCTCCATTCCACTCTCCATTCCTCTCTCCATTCCTCTCTCCATTCTTCTCTCCATTTCCCTCTCCTTATCTCTCTCTCCATTCCCCTCTCCATTCCTCTCTCCATTCCTCTCTCCATTCCTCTCTCCATTCCTCTCTCCATTCCTCTCTCCATTTCCTTCTCCTTATCTCTCTCTCCATTCCCCTCTCCATTCCTCTCTCCATTCCTCTCTCCATTCCTCTCTCCATTTCCCTCTCCATATCTCTCTCTCCATTCCCCTCTCCATTCCTCTCTCCATTCCTCTCTCCATTCCTCTCTCCATTCCTCTCTCCATACCTCTCTCCATTCCTCTCTCCATTCCTCTCTCCATACCTCGCTCCATTTCCCTCTCCATTTCCCTATCCATTTCCCTTTCCATTTCCCTCTCCATTTCCCTCTCCATTCCCCTCTCCATTCCCCTCTCCATTCCTCTCTCCATACCTCTCTCCATTCCTCTCTCCATTTCCCTCTCCATTTTCCTTTCCATTTCCCTCTCCATTTCACTCTCCATTCCCCTCTCCATTCCCCTCTCCATTCCCCTCTCCATTCCTCTCTCCATATCTCTCTCCATTCCTCTCTCCGTTCCTCTCTCCGTTCCTCTCTCCATTCCTCTCTCCATTCCTCTCTCCATTCCTCTCTCCATTCCTCTCTCCATACCTCTCTCCATTCCTCTCTCCATTTCCCTCTCCATTTCCCTTTCCATTTCCCTCTCCATTCCCCTCTCCATTCATCTCTCCATTCCTCTCTCCATACCTCTCTCCATACCTCTCTCCATTCCTCTCTCCATTCCTCTCTCCATTCCTCTCTCCATTCCTCTCTCCATACCTCTCTCCATTCCTCTCTCCATTCCTCTCTCCATTCCTCTCTCCATACCTCTCTCCATACCTCTCTCCATTCCTCTCTCCATTCCTCTCTCCGTTCCTCTCTCCATTCCTCTCTCCATACCTCTCTCCATTCCTCTCTCCATTCCTCTCTCAATTTCCCTCTCCATTTTCTCTCTCCATTCCTCTCTCCATTCCTCTCTCCGTTCCTCTCCCCAATCCTCTCTCCATAACTCTCTCCATTCCTCTCTCCATTCCTCTCTCAATTTCCCTCTCCATTTTCTCTCTCCATTCCTCTCTCCGTTCCTCTCTCCGTTCCTCTCTCCGTTCCTCTCTCCATTCCTCTCTCCATTCCTCTCTCCATTCCTCTCTCAATTTCCCTCTCCATTTTCTCTCTCCATTCCTCTCTCCATTCCTCTCTCCATTCCTCTCTCAAGTCCTCTCTCCATTCCTCTCTCCATTCCTCTCTCCATTCCTCTCTCCATTCCTCTCTCACGTCCTCTCTCCATTCCTCTCTCCATTCCTCTCTCCATTCCAATCTCCATTCCTCTCTCACGTCCTCTCTCCATTCCTCTCTACATTCCTCTCTCCATTCCTCTCTCCATTCCTCTCTCCATTCCTCTCTCCATTCCTCTCTACATTCCTCTCTCCATTCCTCTCTCCATTCCTCTCTCCATTCCTCTCTCCATTCCCCTCTCCATTCCCCTCTCCATTCCCCTCTCCATTCCTCTCTCCGTTCCTCTCACCATTCCCCTCTCCTTTCCTCTCTCCGTACCTCTCCCCATTCCTCTCTCCATTCCTCTCTCCGTTCCTCTCTCCGTTCCTCTCCCCGTTCCTCTCTCCGTTCCTCTCCCCATTCCTCTCTCCATTCCTCTCTCCATTCCTCTCCCCATTCCTCTCTCCGTTCCTCTCCCCATTCCTCTCTCCGTTCCTCTCTCCATTCCTCTCTCCATTCCTCTCTCCATTCCTCTCTCCGTTCCTCTCTCCGTTCCTCTCTCCGTTCCTCTCCCTGTTCCCCTCTCCGTTCCTCTCTCCGTTCCTCTCCCCGTTCCTCTCCCCATTCCTCTCTCCATTCCTCTCTCCGTTGCTCTCCCCATTCCTCTCTCCATACCTCTCTCCATTCCTCTCTCTATTCCCCTCTCCGTTCTTCTCTCCATACCTCTCTCCGTTCCTCTCTCCATTCCTCTCTCCATTCCTCTCTCCATTCCTCTCTCCGTTCCTCTCTCCATTCCTTTCTCCGTTCCTCTCTCCGTTCCTCTCTCCATTCCTCTCCCCATTCCTCTCTCCGTTCCTCTCTCCATACCTCTCTCCGTTCCTCTCTCCATTCCTCTCTCCATTCCTCTCTCCATTCCTCTCTCCATTCCTCTCTCCATTCCTCTCTCCGTTCCTCTCTCCGTTCCTCTCCCCATTCCTCTCTCCATACCTCTCTCCATTCCTCTCTCCATTCCCCTCTCCGTTCTTCTCTCCATACCTCTCTCCGTTCCCCTCTCCATTCCTCTCTCCATTCCTCTCTCCATTCCTCTCTCCATTCCTTTCTCCGTTCCTCTCTCCGTTCCTCTCTCCATTCCTCTCCCCATTCCTCTCTCCGTTCCTCTCTCCATACCTCTCTCCATTCCTCTCTCCATTCCCCTCTCCGTTCTTCTCTCCATACCTCTCTCCTTTCCTCTCTCCATTCCTCTCTCCATTCCTCTCTCCATTCCTCTCTCCATTCATCTCTCCATTCCTCTCTCCATTCCTCTCTCCATTCCTTTCTCCGTTCCTCTCTCCGTTCCTCTCCCCATTCCCCTCTCCGTTCCTCTCTCCGATCCTCTCTGCATTCCTCTCCCCATTCCTCTCTCCGTTCCTCTCTCCATTCCTCTCTCCGTTCCTCTCCCCATTCCCCTCTCCGTTCCTCTCTCAATTCCCCACTCCATACCTCTCTCCATTCCTCTCTCCGTTCCTCTCTCTGTTCCTCTCTCCGTTCCTCTCTCTGTTCCTCTCTCCGTTCCTCTCTACATTCCTCTCCCCATTCCCCTCTCCGTTCCTCTCTCCATTCCTCTCTCCATTCCTCTCTCCATTTCCCTCTCCTTATCTCTCTCTCCATTCCCCTCTCCATTCCTCTCTCCATTCCTCTCTCCATTCCTCTCTCCATTTCCCTCTCCTTATCTCTCTCTCCATTCCCCTCTCCATTCATCTCTCCATTCCTCTTTCCATTCCTCTCTCCATACCTCTCTCCATTCCTCTCTCCATTCCTCTCTCCATACCTCTCTCCATTCCTCTCTCCATTTCCCTCTCCATTTCCCTTTCCATTTCCCTTTCCATTTCCCTCTCCATTTCACTCTCCATTCCCCTCTCCATTCCCCTCTCCATTCCCCTCTCCATTCCTCTCTCCATACCTCTCTCCATTCCTCTCTCCATTTCCCTCTCCATTTCCCTTTCCATTTCCCTTTCCATTTCCCTCTCCATTCCCCTCTCCATTCCTCTCTCCATTCCTCTCTCCATTTCCCTCTCCATTTCCCTCTCCATTTCCCTTTCCATTTCCCTTTCCATTCCCCTCTCCATTCCCCTCTCCATTCCCCTCTCCATTCCTCTATCCATACCTCTCTCCATATCTCTCTCCGTTCCTCTCTCCGTTCCTCTCTCCATTCCTCTCTCCATTCCTCTCTCCATTCCTCTCTCCATTCCTCTCTCCATTCCTCTCTCCATACCTCTCTCCATTCCTCTCTCCATTCCTCTCTCAATTTCCCCCTCCATTTTCTCTCTCCATTCCTCTCTCCATTCCTCTCTCCGTTCCTCTCTCCATTCCTCTCTCCATTCCTCTCTCAATTTCCCTCTCCATTTTCTCTCTCCGTTCCTCTCTCCGTTCCTCTCTCCGTTCCTCTCTCCATTCCTCTCTCCATCCCTCTCTCCATTCCTCTCTCCATTCCTCCCCCAATTCCTCTCTCCATTCCTCTCTCCATTCCTCTCTCCATTCCTC